>NW_007735480.1:1175-21468 GCF_000696425.1 Galeopterus variegatus | reverse complement strand
AAAAAAAAAAAAAAAAAAAAAAAAAAAAAAAAAAAAAATTTGCACTTTCAGCCAGTATCTCTCCCCTGGTGACCCATGGGACCAAATATCTCTATTCAAAGCCAATCTCATGATCTCTCTCCCCAATCTGTTTCTCCTTCTGTAGCCTGTGTCTCAGTGAACAGCCCCGCAGCCCAGAGTCACCATCACCCCCACATCTAAAGAGTCAAACCAAGTCTTGTTCATCCTGCCTCCGTAATGGCCCCCATTTCCACCCCCTACTCTCCACCTTTGTCGCTCTGAAAGTTTTTGTTTGAGCCTCAGTCCTCACACCCCGTTGTCCTTGTAGCTTCCAACATGGGGACCCTCCCCTCCTTCCGTCAAAGCTGTCTTCACTTGTCAGCAAAGCACCGTTCCTAACCTCCCCGCGAGAACATCGGCTCTCATTTGGGAGAAGGGACCGGGTCACTCTCCATGTGGCCTCCCACCTACTCCTTGGTGCTCAGGGGGGGAAGGGACAGGCCTCCTCAGTGGGAGACATGGCAAAGTGCTGCCAGCAGCCATCTAACTTAGGGGAGAATTAGCAAGTGCACCTGGCTGGGAAGCCTAGAGAGGCTAAGCCATGTTCCGACAGCCTCTCTGTTCAGTCATAAAAAATGGCACTTCGGCCTCCACCTGCCTGACTCTTGCATTTCTCTCTCCATCGGGAAATGGGGGCAATTGCAGTACCTGACCCCTAGAAGAGTGATTATTAAATGTGAGTTAAAAGGTGTGAAGCACTTAGCACAGAATTTGGCACAGAGAAAGTGCATGAGAAATGTTAGCATCATCCTTATGATTATAAACTTACCTGCAGGAAAAAGGGATTATCATCTGTCCTGGCCAACCTCAGCAGTCCCCACAAAATCCCCACCTCCAAATGCAGCACACACACAGAGCTAATGGGGGAACCCACCCAAAGTAAAGCCTTTACGTTCCCATCGGAGGGAAAGAACAGCGTTTAATAAGCACGCCCAAAACCATATAGTGATCCTTCCAAACCAGTGGACTTGCTTTCCTTTGTAGGAAATGGATATTCTTGGGGTGCAGGGAAGAATACAAATAGGTCTAGAAAGAATTTTTTCAAATAGATTCATGCTATGGTGATAAACTGGATGTTTATTTCCCCAAATTAGTTATCATGTAATAAAATGTTATACATCAGATTAAATTATAGGAACACCAATCTTTAATCTAGTTAGATAATATGAGGGGTTTTCAAAAAGTCATGAGAAGATTCATATTATCTTTTGCTTCCATTTTTTCCATGAATTTTTTGAAGTACCTTTATATTATAGGGGAGAAAAAAATCTTCCTTTACCCTCTCATGTTTGGCATCTGGAGTGTGCAAATTAGACTGACATAAGACAGAATAGCAGGAGAAAAAGCACACAAATTCTATCTGGTGTTGATATTTTAGCTTTTATGTGCTCAGAGGCCTTCATAGAAAAGAAACAAAAACTCAAATAACAAGTTAAATTCTGGGGGCTTATATATCGTCTTAACAATGTGCAATAAATTGTGGAAAAGTGACAAGACAGAGAAAAAGAAGTTTGGGCTTCTAGAGGCAGTAAATTTGGGGAAGGTAAATATGTGGAGAAAACAAGTGAAAGAATTATTCATTAAGGTTTGCTTAGGCAGACTCATCCCACACCATCTGCAGTGATGAAGGCTGTTCTCCCTTCTTCCTGCAATAGAGAGGGGGACATCTTCCCAAGGGAAATTTATACTCTGCTGTTAGGCAGATAGGCAAAGGGCAGAGAACTTTTCCTGTGTCTGCTTTTTCTCCCTTGCCTTCAGCTCAAAATAATCCTTATGCCAAAGAGGCATATCTTGGGGTGGCATATTCTGATCTTTTTCAATATTTTAAAAGAAACTTAGTTACATGACCCTCAGCTCCCACATCTAGAGTTAATACTCTCTGCCCAAAGCTACACTCCTTTGCCTGTGTTAGGCAAAATTCAAGTGTGGAAGGCAGGCCTGGCTATTCATGCTAAAACAAACTGGCAAGAGTCCAGGCACTTTACCTTGGGGCAGAGTTCCTGAGACTGAGCCAGGCTGAGCAGAGGCGTGGTGGGGTTCAAGTGTCTCCAAGGTCGGGGAGCCCCACCTTCTCCACACACAGGTGTTCTAAGGCTGAGCTTTTTAGGAAACCTAGAAATCAGATATTCTTCCTTTTAATGATTTACTCTCTTCTAAACACAGTCATGTCAACCATAATTTATTTCAACCTCACTAGTTGCACAGGTGTTCTAAGGCTGAGCTTTTTAGGAAACCTAGAAATCAGATATTCTTCCTTTCAATGATTTACTCTCTTCTAAACACAGTCATGTCAACCATAATTTATTTCAACCTCACTAGTTTGAAGTATGTAATAATTTACATTAATGTTATAAAAAAAGGTTCTTCAAACAATAAAGATCAGAGGGAAAACAATGTAAGAGAAAAACATGTTAAGATTTTAGGGGCCCTCATTTGTATATTAGTAATTTAATGTTTGTTTAAATGATCCTTCTTTGTTCCCTAAATAAAGTAGCCAGTGTCTTTAGGGGGCAAGATTCTATTTTCTTCTACTATGGTTTTTTTCTATACAGTGTTGAGGGTAATATAACAAGTTGCTTTTAAAATTTTGCAGGGCATCAGAACATGTCACCCCAAATATGCCACTTTGGCCTAAGGATTATTTTGAGCCAAAGGCAATGGAGAAAAAGCAGACACAGGAAAAGCTCTCTGCCCTCCACCTATCTGCCTAAAAGCAGAACATAAATTTCCCTTGTGAAGATGTCACCCTCTCTATTGCAGGAGGAAGAACAACCTTTATCCCAGAAATGGTGCTGGGATGAGTCTGCATAAAGAAACCTTACAAAATAACCCTTTCATTAGTTTCCTCCATATGTTTGCCTTCCCACAATTTACTGCCCCTCATAGCCCAAACTCCTCTTCATCTTGTTACTTCTCCACAATTGATCGCCCTTTGTTCAAATGATACATAAGACCCCCAAGTTTAACTACTCCTTTGGGTCTTCATTTTTTTGTTTTTTCTATGAAGGCCTCTGTGTACATAAAAATTAAAATATTAACATCAAATAGAATTTGTATGCATGCTATTCTGTCTTTCATCGGCCTAGTTTGCACACCCCAGCCATTGCACTTAATAGGGTAGAGGAAGTTTTTTCTCTTCCTTACAATATTCTCTAATTAGACTAAAGGCCAGTGTTCCCATAATTTAATTTGATCTATAAGGTTTTATTATATGATAAATAATTTGGGGAAAGAAACATCCAAATTATCATCATAGCATGGATCCATTTAAAAAAAAATTCTTTCTGACCTATTTGTATTCTTCCCTGCACCCCCAAGAATATCCATTTCTTGAGCCTGCAGACAAACCGGTAAGAGATATATCCTAACTGCAGAGGTGTGCAAGTTTAAAACAAATGAACAACAAAAACCCAAATGTGAATGCTTTTCTTCCTGAGAGAGTTTTCTTCCCATTTGCCAGGTGATTCACCACCTGATGCTCTCACTGGCCATGCTCATTGGTCATCTGCTGAGAGTCACCAAGCCTTTATTCCTGATCCCGAGTAGGAGAAAATGTGAAAGTGTGAGAAGGAAGTGGCATAAAGCTTCCTCAGGACAGGGGTGGGGAGGAGCCACAGCAATGAGCCAGGGAGGGGTGTCACCGTCACCTCTGCCACCCTTCTCCTGCCTCCTCCTCCTCATTGTACCTGCTCATGTGCACCATGCCCAGCACAGAGGCAGGTATTTCAGATGCCTCATCTCACAGCCAGAGACGATCAAAATCTCTTTTGGGATTCCATTTCTATCTGACACCAAGACAACGGTTCCAGGAATGAGCGATGACCGGTGTGCTGATGTGTGTCTTCCTGTCTGGGCAGGGGAGCAGATGCCAGCTGGTTACTGGGTCCAAAAAGAAGATGAACCAGTTCAGGTCCAGTTTCGGCTTCTCGGAGTTGAGGAGAGTTCCCAGAAATAATTTATTCATTTTCTCAATAAATATCCGGAGCACCTGTAATGTGCAGGCACTGTACGAGGTGCTGGGGTCGTGGGCATAAGGAGTCATAAAGAGTCAGGAATGATATGGTCCTGTTCTTGGTCGCAATGGAGCCAGCCCTACAGTCTAGTATGAATGGAGGAAACAAGCATTCTAAGTGCAATGGCTGGGGATGCAAACTAGGCCGATGAAAGACAGAATAGCATGCAGACAAATTCTATTCGATATAAATATTTAATTTTTATGTACACAGAGGCCTTCATAGAAAAAAAAATGAAGACCTTAGATGTGGCCACCTTCTGCACTCCAGTGATTCACCAATTTTAGTGGCCGCTAAGACTGACACTTGGTTCATGTCTAGGAACAGAATAAGATGCTTATACAGAATTATTCCTTCAGAAAGCCCAATGTTTTACAAAAATCACATACTGAACATACTCATCCCATCTCCTGAAGTATGAAGGTAAAACAATGGAATTAATTTTATTATATACCTAAGCAAATTAGGCTGAAATCACAGAAAACTGGTTAGACAAAGTAGAGGCTTTTATCTCCTGTCACATTAAAAGGACTTCTGCCTTTTTGCTCTTATGAGCTTTATAATTCTCATAACTATTTAATAACCCTAAATGAATAAAACATAAAGGAATGAAATCAAGAAAAAGCATTGTTTTGACTAACTCAAAGTTCAAATCTGATTTTAACAGGGGTGTTTTGGCTGTGCCACTGAGGACGGGTCAATACCTTAGGTAATAAGCTAGTGCCTGGCACAGTGAGGAAGCTTCCAGCTGGTGTCCAGCTGCCTGAGGCCACCGTCCTCCTCCTGCAGGAAAGGAATCAGGAGAGAAGATTAAACACCTGATGCCAGCCATCTGCCAGCAGAGGGTGGTCTCCCAGGCAGAGGCTGCATTGAAGGCATTCAGGCTGAGGGTGGTCTTGCTGGGAGAACTCCTGGCCCTGTGGTAGGCTGGTTTAGTCAGTCAGTCTTTTCTACCTCAACTCTCTCTTTTAATGATTCTCCTGCCCTGCCCTTTGTGCATCCTCCTGACGCCATGTATGTCCATCTGCTCCACAGGGTGTCCCCGGGATGTTTGTCCAGTTGCAGGGGCCCAGCGCCTCTTCTAAGGCTGCAAAATCTGTCTCGTCTTTTGGGTCTGTAATCCATCCACTCCCACCCACACACCCATTTTCTGGAAAGAATAAAAGCAAAAATCCAACAAAACAGCATTATACTCTGTGCCTTTCTTTTAAACTCAACTTCTAGGCAAATGGCGTTTTACAGTCTAGAGGTGAATGAGGGATGACTTCAGCCAAACCCGGGTTGTTTTGGAAAAAATGTAAAATAAATTCAAAAGGCCCTGACTCATGAGAGATAATGGAACATCTCACTGCTCCGGGCAAATGTGGAAGAACCAAGATAGGGTTTATTCAGGGCTGAGCTGTGCATTGCTGCCGAGAGCCCTAAAGATGACCTTTAAAGGCTTCCCCAGGCACGAGCAGGCCAGATACACAGCAAGGCATCTGAACACGCAAGTCTAAATCCAGAGTTTTTGCCAGAATTGTCTGCCAGGACTATAAGTCCACAGCCTCTCTGGGCGACCCCTGGGAAATTTCTGTAAGTCACCCTGACTTACATGGGAGGGGGCCAGCGTGTGGCAGCTTCAAAACCCATTCCTTTGTCACACCCATAGCTAAAGTGGCTCTGTTCTTGGCAGAGAGCACGTCCCATCGGTGTGGGGTGGAAGGAGCAGGCGCAGACCCCTCGTGTGACCCCGCTCCACCTCTTTGGGGTAACTCGGTGCTACATCATGAAATGTCTCTGTTCCACGTTGTCTTTGTGAAGTGGGGTTCCATGTTATGATATTGAGCCCCGTAGAGACCAGACAAGTTTAAGAGGATGAGTATGTCTGAATTTCAGGGTGAATCAAAAGCTAAATCCTCTTCGAAAGTCTGATGTCGCTGGTCTGACCACAGAGGGGAGCAACCACCTAAGGGCGGATGGGAGTTGCCTGAGGCCACAGTTCCAAAGTTCCATTTTCTGTGAATGCAAGTGTCTTTCTTGACAATGACCATAGGAAACATGGCTAGACAGGGGCCAAGTGGAAAGGAGGGCCTCAAGGGTGACCCGGACTTTCCTCTCTTCTGGAAGTTGCATGTGGCCCTGGGGCTCCCCCTGCGGGTCTGGGCCACGTTTTGTGTGAGTGTGTGTAAGCGTGCAAATCCTTGTGGGCTGAGATCCTTCACATCTCCAGTTCCAACGATGGGGTCTCAGCTGCGGGTCAGGTTTCAGTGGCAGGCCTGGTGGGTCCCCTCCCTTCTGCCAAAGTGCTGGTGTCCAGTCGCCCTCCAAAGACTAACCCATTTTCTAAGCAAACGCCCCTCAATAAGGGAAAACCATATGTCAGCCAGGGACCCTCCTCATGTCACCTGTGGGACCTAGGAAAGTCTTTGTATTATGGGGTGGAGTTCCATGGGGGAGTGACATCTTATTAATCAGCTTCCTGTCTCCTGTGTGCTTTTGATCCTATCAATTTTCTGATATTACGTTCATCAAAAATTGTTTACATTAATTTTTCTCCTCATGTCACCTGTGGGACCTAGGAAAGTCTTTGTATTATGGGGTGGAGTTCCATGGGGCAGTGACATCTTATTAATCAGCTTCCTGTCTCCTGCGTGCTTTTTTTTTTTTTTTCCCGTGTCCGGCAACGGATCGCAACCCTCAGTGTTGCCCCCGTACCGCCCTCCAAAGACTAACCCATTTTCTAAGCAAACGCCCCTCAATAAGGGAAAACCATATGTCAGCCAGGGACCCTCCTCATGTCACCTGTGGGACCTAGGAAAGTCTTTGTATTATGGGGTGGAGTTCCATGGGGGAGTGACATCTTATTAATCAGCTTCCTGTCTCCTGTGTGCTTTTGATCCTATCAATTTTCTGATATTACGTTCATCAAAAATTGTTTACATTAATTTTGACTTTTAAAAATATTATCTTGATTACCGGGTTTTGGGTGCCCCTCCCCAAGCCTTTTCGCCCACTCTCGCCTTAGTCTCTGTCTCTTGCCATACCCGCTGTTCTCGGGTGTGACACCTCTGATTCTGCACCTGGAGCGGGGACACATTGAAGTGAATTGCGAGAGAGGATCAAGCGGCACACTATCCAGTGCGCCACCGGGCCGGCCCATCCTGCGTGCTTTTGATCCTATCAATTTTCTGATATTACGTTCATCAAAAATTGTTTACATTAATTTTGACTTTTAAAAATATTATCTTGATTACCGGGTTTTGGGTGCCCCTCCCCAAGCCTTTTCGCCCACTCTCGCCTTAGTCTCTGTCTCTTGCCATACCCGCTGTTCTCGGGTGTGACACCTCTGATTCTGCACCTGGAGCGGGGACACATTGAAGTGAATTGCGAGAGAGGGGGGTCGCCACAACCCCCTTTTCTGACCGCGCGGGGGGTCTCCGGCAGCATCCCCCGCTGCCCCCGGTCTGTCCCTCTTTTCGGCCCCAGGTGCTCCCCCGGGCTACAAAAGTTAAACAGCCGCTGCCGGATCCTGTGGTCGGAAACCCAGATTCGGCCCCATCCGCGGCGGCTCAGACCAGCAGCTCCCGGGGAGGCTCCAGCTCAGGAGTCACTGAAGATAAACACGCGCTGTAGATGCGCGCGCACGTCCCCTGCAGGCAGCGGCGCGACGGGAGGCGGAGCCGCACAGGAGCTCGCCGGCCGCTCCAAACGCGGGTTGAAGTGAATTGCGAGAGAGGAGGGGTCGCCACAACCCCCTTTTCTGACCGCGCGGCGGGTCTCCGGCAGCATCCCCCGCTGTCCCCTGTCTGTCCCTCTTTTCGGCCCCAAGTGCTCCCCCGGGCTACAAAAGTTAAACAGCCGCTGCCGGATCCTGTGGTCGCAAACCCAGATTCGGCCCCATCCGCGGCGGCTCAGACCAGCAGCTCCCGGGGAGGCTCCAGCTCAGGAGTCACTGAAGATAAACACGCGCTGTAGATGCGCGCGCACGTCCCCTGCAGGCAGCGGCGCGACGGGAGGCGGAGCCCCTCGGAAGCGCGTCCCCACCCACCCCGAGGCCGACCTGTACCCTCGAGCCTGCGTCTTCCCACCGGGCTGGGCCTCTTCGCCCTGCTCCCGCGCCCGCCCTCTCGGGGGACGGTTGAGTCAGCCCTAAGATACGCTCAAGCACCCACTGTCCCCATCCGTAAAGAAACCCCATGCCTCGAATGGCCGCCGCTCTCCTTTTTCTTCCCTCCAACTTCCCAGAGCTTAGTCCCCTTGGGCGGACCACTCCTGTCGGGCTGGCATCTCTGCCACTCGCCTCAATGTGTTGTTTTTGAAACAAGGGGATTTTCACGTTTACACCATTTCAGACTAAAAGACGTTGCGAGAACATTACCAGGAACCGCCGCAGACCCTGCGCCCGGATCCCCACGCGGGGACACTTCTCCACGCTGGCTGTCCCGCGCTCTCTAGACATGTGTGTGTTTTCTGAGCCATTTGCAAGTCAACTGCGGACGTCACATGTTCTCATCCCTAAATACACGGCTGTGTTTTTACTAAGGGCCAGGACATTCATGGCACGGTTGGCAAAAGAGACTCTTTTAAGGATCCCCAGTGACACCGGAGCGGCCCAATCCGGTGGACTCTCAAGGCTCTCTCGGCGTGACCTTTCTGCCTCGTGGTCTCTCTGTGTCGCTGTCTCCCCTGATTCTTTCCTTTCACGGACTCCTCTTTGCCTGCCCCTCGTAGGGGGTTCCTGGGTCTCGCTTTCTGTCTCATTTTGCAGCCTAGAGGAGGCCACCGACTTTTGGGACATCAGCCATCACTATTTCAAACCTCTACGTGGCTTCCCAGGAACCACTACCTGAATTCCTCGCAGTCCTTCCACTCACTGTTGTGAACTGGACATGTGAGAGAACTGGACTTCACTGTCCCTGCACCGCACCTGCTCCATAGGGCTGTCCAAGCGGGAGACGTCCCTCACCTTGGAATTCTGCTCCTGCACCCCATCAAATGCCCTGCCCGCCCGCTTCCTGAATCCACTACCTCCCCCTCTCAGGTGAAGTCCACGTGGTTGGGACGCCCACCCTCACCTGCTTCTCGGGCCCTGTTAACTGGACTTGCCGCCCAGAGCCCGCCGCCCGTCCCAGTCCCTGCACTGCCTTGGGAGTTAGTGGTCTTTTTGATCCCGTTAACTGGACTTGCCACCCAGAGCCCGCCGCCCGTCCCAGTCCCTGCACTGCCTTGGGAGTTAGTGGTCTTTTTGATCTGATCAGGCCTCTCTCCTGACTGAAATCACTGTCCCCCAGGTTCTTCCACTGGGTTCCAGAGGTGGACTGGTGGGTCCCTGAAATGTCTTCAAATGTCCGGGGAAGGGTGGGGTGGGGTACTTATACCTTTCATCAGAATTTTAAAAGAATTTGTGACATCTCCCCAAAAGAAAAGACAAGAAGCCACAGGCCTGTGTGATAAAGGTCAATTCCTTATGGATCCAAGACCACTTACGTTCGGCTCAATCCAGCTTTCCCAACTCAGTTCCTGTGCTTCCCTCGGCAGCCAGTATGTCCAGCCCAGTATTTCCCAAACATGCTGGCCTCGAGAATGACCTGAGGTACTGGGTACAATCCAGATTCCTTGGCCCCTCCCCAGCTGGTTCTGAGAGGTGGTGTGGGGTGAGGGTGAGGGGAGCCCCAGGAATCTGTGTATTTGATGAGCAGGAGAGTCTAGTGGAGAAACAGTGGGCAGAATAAGCCGTGGACTTTCCTGCCTCCGGATCCTTGCATACAATGGCGCTGCCTTCTTCTGGAATTTGCACTGCCCCACTCCCTCTATTGATAAATTCCTACTTCTCCTTCAATGCCAACTCATACTTCAGCACCAGGCCAAGCCTGCCCTGACAATTCTTGTGTTAGGGAGATAAAGGCAAAGCCGCTGTAACAAAGCACCCCCACGCGACGCCCTAACTGAGACACATGCGTCTTCCCTCTCCCGGGACTGCCCAGAGGACCGGCGACGGTGCTCCGCTCTGTCACCCGGTGCTTCTTGCTCCCGGTCACAGTCAGGGGAGCATCGTACTCCTCTCTAGGGCCCTGTCGAGCCTGTTCCAGCCCAGGGGAAGGGGAGAGAGAAGTGAGGGGGCCATGTCCCGGGCTGAAGCCCTGCCAGGAAGTCACACACCTGCCTGTAGCTCACATTGCCCGGAACCTGGTCAGACAGCCCCGGGAGCTGCAAGGAGGCAGGGAAATGTAGTTTCTGGCAGAGTGGCCCTGAGCCCACCCCCACAATCGTCCACCCCAGCAGAAATAATTGTGAGAGAACTGAAACAAATATTTATCGGGCACTTACTGTGTGCTAGGTGTTGTGATGGCCATTTTCCCACATCGTTCCTTTTCATCTTCGCAGGTATTCTGCACAGAGTCACAGGTGAAGAAGGGCCATGTCGGGCCTGGCTCGTTACTGACTGCCCCCAAGGCACATTCTGCTGTCCTCTCACTTGCCATGCCAACCTAGGTTACTTTTTTACATGCCTACCTTCCCCACTGTGTATGTGCTTAGGAAACGTTATGCTAAGTGGTGAATCAGAGTGGGATTACTAAATTCGCTTTTGGAGATCATGTAGTGTCACTTCATCGGACCACATCATGGGGTCACCTCACTGGCTATCTTAGTTTATCCCCCTAACTCTCTGCACCATAATTAGCTCTCAGTCTGTCACTGCAAGGGGTCAAGTAGAGCCTGCAAGTCTGCGTCAGGGACGCTATCGCGGATTAGATGAATCCTAGGCCCCTCCGAATCCTAAGGTTCTGTATTTCTCCTCCACCCCAATCACCACTGTTTGCCTTGATGATAATTCAGACTGTGATCATTCTTCCCTTCAGCACACCTGCGCTCTGCCTTCCTGGTCCTGGGCACCCTCCAGGCACTGGGCACTCAGCCGTCTATTAAGGAGGCCCTCCTCTCAGAAACGTGGCCCTGGGAAGAAATGACAAGCAGTAAGTACATCGACAAGAAAACAAACAACAAATTACAGAGACAGAAGTAGATTAGAGGTTATCAGAAACCAGGGGGGAAGGAATAATGTTGTTGCTTAATGAGTACAGAGTTTGTTTAGGATGTCGAAAAAGTTTTGGAAATGGAGGTAGTGGTTACACAGCATTGTGAATGTCATTAATTCCATGCAACCGTGTGTTTAAAAATGCTTAAAATGGAAATTCTTATAAATGTTTTACCACAATAAAAGAAAGAGAAAGAAAGAAAACAAACAACAACTCAGACAGAAATAAGAGCTAGGAAGTGGGCTGGTCGGGTAGCTCAGTTGGTGAGAGCGTGCTGCTAATGACACCAAGGTCCAGGGCTAGATCCCTGAGCCAGCCAGCTTCCCTTGAGACAAGATAGTTGCCTTCTGCTGTGGTATTAGTACTTATTCACTGCATCCACTTGACTAAAAGAATCACAACATGGGACCTTTTTCCCCAGGGGTGCATCTCTTCAGTGTGATGGCCCATCTCCCGGGTGCTCTAAGGATGCACCTTGTCTTTGATTTGGCAGATTATATTCATGGTTGGGCTCTTCACATGGGCCTTAATCACTCTTTGGGTAGTAATCACAAGAGATGATCCTGGACATTGGACCTGCCTTCATCGAGCTCAATCTCACTGAAGAGACAGAAAATAAACAAAGATACAAATAAATCTGAAATGACACCTGTGAAGCAGAGGTACAAGGTGCCTGGAGAACACACAAGAGGGGCTTTGACCCATCAAAGAGCAGTCAAGAAAGGCTCTGAGGCAGCCATGCAGGAGCTGAAACTGGAAGGAAAGGAGAGGGCTGGGACGGAGAGTGGGGGATAGAGTAACAGTGTGTGCAAAGGCCCTGGGGCAGGAGGGGTAGGGTTCCTTCCAGGAACCTTTATCGAACAGATCAAGGAAGGTAGGACGGGGTAAGTGCGGGTGGGGTGTTCGTGTGTAGCAGAACATGAGGGCAAACCTCGTGATCTTTGGGTCATCTGTGAGGATGAGACTGCAGTCAGAGGCTTGGGAATGGAAAGCTTAACAAAGGCATTTTATAAAAGCATTTCCCAGACCGTTCCTGATTTGGGGGAAAGCTATGTAACTGAAAATGCGTACCTGAGCTGGAGATGGTAAGTTTTATTTGAAGCCAATGGTTTATATGGAAGATCTAAGTTCTTCTAAAATCTCTCCACTTAGCCCAAAAGAGATCACATAAAATCAGTCTAGTGTTTATAAGCACCCACGGCACTCATACTCTTGGATAGGACTCCTGAATAATTCGATGGAGAGAGAGAGAAGACAAATGCATCAATCATTTATCCAGTGATCATTTTATCCTGGTGAAAATTTCAGGGCAGTCCAAAGTTTGCTAAAAAAAAATGCTTAAAGTCAATTCAAAGGAGATTGTCCATTTCTCTAGACCCAGGGACCCTCACCTACTAATTTTTGCCTTTATTAAAAAAGAGAAAATGCCTCACTATGCTACTGAATGAATACAGATGACACTCGCCGCCACCCCCCACCCTCCCCCCGCTTTTTTACTGTTGACTTGGAGAGCCTAGAAGAAAATAAGTCCAACCTCCTAGCTACCCCTGCCCTGCTTTTTTAAAGGGTTCACTGGGGAGAAATTGCCACATTGCAAAACTTGGGAAACGCCTGCCAATTAGAAAAAAGTCTCTATAACCTGAAGCAATATGTATGTAAAAGCAAAACAAGAAAACAGACAAAAAGTGGAGGGAAGAAGGTGCTTAACTGAATAATGCTTTAAATTAAAATAATTTTTCCTGATGAAAAGACAACTTGGACCTGATGTAAAAGACAAAAAAAAAGCAAAGGCAGAGTCAGAGCACAAAAATTAAGTTTTCCTATATACCTTAAAAACTTTTATGTTGGAGGAGTGGGCAGCAATAGTGCTCAATTTCAGAAGCGTGGAAGTGTTCATGCATAAAGATATCCCATAGCCTTCAACCCTGGAATTCCACTCCTGGGAATTTATCCCAAGGAAATAATTTAAATTAAAAACAAAACAACAACAACAACAACAACAAAAACCAAGTTTTATGGACATGGATACTTATTCTTCCTTATTTGCAATATTTTAAAGAAGTGAGGGGGCCGGCCCGGTGGCGCGCTGGATAAGTGTGCCGCTTGGGAAGCGCGGCGGTGCAGCTTCTTCCAATGAACACTTACCACAAGTAAAATTAAGTGATTATTTGTGTTGTTACTTCTTTAAAAGCTGAGTAGTTTAATAAATATATCCATATAAATACATTTTTTACCAAAATGAGATCAATTGGTAATGTTTTGTAACACATTTTCCTCTTGTATTAATATGTTGTGAACAGTCTTTACATACTCGTGTCAATCTGTTTAATTCTTTTGGTGCTACCGTGTATTGCTTTCAACTGTATGGCTGTGCTAACATTTATTTCAATCCCTCACTATTGGACAGTAATGGGATTTCCAAGCTTTCTCTAATCTACTGCATTAGACGTTTTTATACATAAGTCTCTGGCTGCTGGTCTGATTATCTTCTACAACTGGAATTGCTGGGGTGAAGAATGTGCCAAATTTTCAGCATTTTTTTTTCCTTTTTTGTCTTTTTCCGTGTCCGGCAACGGATCGCAACCCTCAGTGTCGCGCCCGTACCGGACCGGGACCGGCAATGGGATCGCAACCCTCGGTGTTGCTCCCGCACCTCGCTCAGCCAGTGAGCGGGAACCGGTCTGTATGTGGGATCCGAACCCTCGGCAGGAACGCCACTGCACTCCCAAGCGGTGCACTGTAGCAGTGTGCCACCGGGCCGGCCCCAAATTTTCAGCTTTTGATAGAGGTTGGCAAATCGTCTTCCAAAGCACCTACCAGTTTATACTCCCACCTTTTTGCTTTATTAAACTTTTTTTTTCGTATTACAAACAGTGCATATTAACCATACACTGTTTAGAGAATACAGATAAGCAAAGGAAGCGTGAGGGGCCCACAATTCTGGAGCACAGCTTCACAATCCGTGCTAGGTGATTCTTCCTGTATTTTGTCTATGTGGATACACTTGGGAGTTGGGCTTCGGCTAGAGTCCCAGACTTACCACGCATGAGGTCTGTGGCCTTAGGCAAGTTACTTCATGTCTCCAAGCTTCTGTTTTCTCATCTATAAACTGAAGATGACAGTAGTACCATGTCACAGGCTGTCACAAGAACACATGGCAAGCCCTTCACAAGTACCCGGCACACTGCAAACTCTCGGGCCACACTCCTAGGATGCTGTTTGCCCCTTGCTTTCTTACCCCAGGGACATGCACAGACATCCTTCCTTTGGAACAAGTCGACACTTCTAAATCCAGTCTTTCGCATGAACCTCGGGCCTACCGCTCCAATCATGACTGTCAACACCACTAACGGTGTTTTGCTGGTGTCAAATTTTCATCTGGTCCCACCCAACTTAGTTACAAGTTCCTCCTCCCCCACCTACCTGCCCCCATCTTAGTCATGTCATCTGTCCTCCGAGGCACCCATGCAGGAACCACAAGAACACCTTCCTCCCTCTCACCCAGTCACCTGGATTTTAAGTGATTCTGTCATCCCACTCTATGGGGTTTGGCTGGAGTCAGACCAACCACTTAGTTACAAGTTCCTCCTCCCCCACCTACCTGCCCCCATCTTAGTCATGTCATCTGTCCTCCGAGGCACCCATGCAGAAACCACAAGAACACCTTCCTCCCTCTCACCCAGTTACCTGGATTTTAAGTGATTCTGTCATCCCACTCTATGGGGTTTGGCTGGAGTCAGACCAACCTCGTGTCTGCTTACACACTGTGTGACCGTGAGCTGTATCCTCCCTTCTCTGAGCCTCAGTGTCTTTGTCTATAAGATGGGGTGATCACAGACCTACTGCTTAGGCCTGTGGCTCTGATGGTAAAATGAGATTGCTCACTAAGTGCTCCATGTCACGCTGGTCACAAGGGGGGCCATAATCAACCCCATGGCCATTGCTATTGCTGTGGCACTAGCAGGCCGTAGCTGTCATTCCAGCCCACTTGCAGCACTGACATGGACCCATCGCCAGTTCCCACCTTCAGCCTTTTCCAGGCCAAATTTCAGTGTGTCACCAGGATGACAATTCCATGGCATGTCTAGAGCAGGCCACTTTCTGCTCAAGACTCTAGACAGCTCACAACCACTGACACTTAAGCCTGGAGTCCTCCTAGCGGGGTTTCCACAGGTCCTGAGAATCTGGCTCCAGTGTCTGTTCCAGCCTTGTCACTGCCCACACCCCTTCCTCCCTCCCTTCCAGCACCCCAAGCTCTGCTTCAACCTCAGGTCTCTCTATCCCTCTCTGTATATACCTGCCCTCTTTGTAAGTGCCCACCGCCTGGACGGAGGCTGTTTCTCAGTGACCCAGCAGTCCCCATCTAAGGATGACTTAGACATCCCTCCTGGAGCTTGTTGTCCCTGGGCCCCTCCAGGTGGCATTCACTCCCCCTCCTCTGAGCATATACTGGGTGTGCCCGCACTGTCCACCACATCGAGCTCCTCAGGACTCAGTCTCCACTGTGACGTTGCACCCTCTTGACAGCAGATGCCCTTTCTCCACCTTTGCCTACCCCGCCACCCCCAGCTTCCCTCCGCAAGCTCTCGATGTTTTTTTGTTCACTTTCCTGTTAATAAATAACATTTTGGGGGATTCAGATGTGCGAAACATTTACCCACAGGCCAAAGGTTTTACAGAGATCATCCACCTCTCCTATGACTTATTCTGAGATGACAAAGATCTTCAAAAACAGCCGTGCCCATCAGCAGGGCTGCGTTCACAGATGCCTCAGAAGTGTGTGTGACGAGACAAATGTGGCTGGAGTGTCCCATGACCGTTGTCCATGATTATGGATGAGCATGTAAACATGTAATATGCGTCTTTCTGACCCATGGAAATGCACACCACCCACAGTCCCCGCTGCCCACTCTTCCTCTGGAGAGGGGTGGGGACCAAACACGTACCCCGCCTTTCTTTCCTGAAGGCATGTAAGTTCCAAGTAAATTCGTTTAGTCCTGTTCCGAAAGATGATGCAACGTGACTAGAAAGGAAGTGGGCAGTTAGCTGACACGGCTACGCGCGGAGGAGTGTCACATAGCTCGAGTGTGCTGCACATTCCCAGAAACATGCCGCGCTTGGGAAGGAGGCGGGTGACTCAGTGTTCCCCTGGCTTTCGGCAGATCAAGCGCTCCGCCGAGCAGCTCTGACCAGGACAGGCTGGAGTGCAACTGCTCAGATGGTGAGCCCCATCCTGGGGGCTGCCCAGCCCTCGGGTCACACAGCCCGGCCAAGCCCACCAGTGTGCTTTTCTCCAAGCTGGAATAAGGGGGTCGGGCCACATTGCGTCCATGGGGATTCTTAGCTATCCAAACGCCTGTGGAGGGGATGTTTGGGGAGGAAATGAGGGTGGTGTTGGCTGGACCAAACTCTGTGAACTTTCTGGTTCTGATTATTTGCTTTGCATGAGTGGGGGCCTCTGTCCTTAGAACGGGCTCTTGTAATGGCACTCCTCTCTTCAGCGACCTTGGAGCTTCCGTCTAACCTGGCTGTACCTTCTAGGTCTCCACGTTGCCTCCCTCATTCCCCTAATTAAACCTTTTTCTAGTAGAAAGACCTGGAAAATTGTTTCAAGGGCAAGAATCTGGCAACTGTCCCTGAAAATGCAGCACAGGCTCTGCAGGGGTTTTATGATGTTCCAGAGTAGCCACCTGTTCCTCCCCACCCACCTCCGGGCGCTCGGCCACGGGCTAATGAGCCGTGAGACAGATCCAGTCACCGGCCTGCAAGGCAGAGGCGCCACTTCTCAGAGGCACGGCCCCTGCACACCCAGCCAAGGGCCCTCTCTTGCCCACTGTTCCGGGGCCAAAAGCCCATAGCGATGCTGAGCTGCGGGCACCCGCACACTGTTTCCAGACAGGTATGCACTCACCTGCAAGAAACTCACATTTCCCAAGGTTGCTAAGAGCAGGGAGTGTCACATAAGCTCTAAAGAATACCTGAGATTATCACCAAACAAAAATTAGCTTGTGTTGCGGAGCCCAGAAGGAGGCAGGCAGGTACCACCACCTCACATCCCTGCAGAGTCTATCTCAGCATCTCCCAGACTCACTATCACTGAAACTATCTCCGCTCCGTGACTCAATGATGTGGCAATTAAGCTGATAAAGAGAGGCGCTCCCTGCATCGTCTGCCTGGGCGGTGGGGGCATAGAGTCCCTGCATGTGGCTACCAGCAGTGACAGGGGTGCCCGGGGCTCAGGGCTCTGGAGCTATGGAGACCTAGGCTTGCTCCCTGCTCCCCGTTTCCTGGCTGTGAGTCGGAACATGTTATTCAGTCTCTCTGGGCTTCACTCCCTGCATCTGAAGAGCAGGCATAATAACAGCACCTGTCTCATGGGGCTATGATCAGGACAACGCAACCACATAATATTAAGAGCCTAGAACAGTTCCTGGTATATCATGATGCTTGATAAATTAATAAACGCCAAGGTTCCCTCCCTGCGGGACATTAACTCCCAGACAGGGCTTTCAGATGTGGTGTTCACTATCTTACTGCTTCATGACCTTGAATCTTGCCCCATGGTGTCTCACGTTGGCTCTACCAAACTGAGTGTTAAACACCGACAGGCCAACGAAGAGCAGGGAGGTCAGAGTCAAACTGAGAGACTCTGAGGCACAGAAAGAAATATCTATGTCATCAGAAAAGGCTGTCCTAAGTGGCAAAACTTGTATTTACCGAATGAAAGATTCAGATGACAAACAGAAGAGGCCGTTTGCAGTCTGTTTCCCACACCTCTCAGAAGAGAGCCTGTTCTCAGGTGAAATCAGCTTTAAGGAACTGTATCATTCACCTTCTAACCTGAGGATTCTTTCAGACACCAGCTGAGGTGGAGGCTGCCCCTGAATTCTTCCACCACCCAGGACTCAGGGTGGCTAGGCCTGCAGAAGCTGTGGCCCCAGGCTGCTGGTGAGTGAGGCCACCCTCAAGCTTGCGTTCTGCCCTGCACTTGAGCCTCTGTCACCTCTGGAGCCATCAAAGAGATCTGAGTGGCTGCTCATTTCTGGCCAAGCCTTGCTTCCTAGACATATGGCCAATGCAGACACACAGAACTCTGCACTCCAAGAGGAACCCACCTCTGATCACCTCTGAGATTGGCGTCTTGAACTTCTTAATAATTTTCTGTCTGACTCTGCGGTTTGTAAGCAAAGTCCCATGGGATGATGGAGCTTGCGCCAGGGGACTCAAGCAGAGCCAGGGTTGGGCACACACACCCCAAACACTGAGTTGGGGGCAGGCTCCTGGGCACCTGGGACAGTCTGCACTTCTCAGAGAGGTCTACGAGAATCCCTGGATCCCAGGGAGCACTCCATTAAGTAGCAAATAAAGAACACCATGACAGGTCAAGAGAGAGACCATGGAGGAAAAGGACAAGCTCTCCTGCTTTTGCAACAAAGAGTCCCGCGCTGTCATTTTGTGCTGGGACTCTGCCTCCGGCCCTAACTCCTTCTGGTGTGTCATCTCACCTTGGCTAGAGAAGCTCACCAGGCCAATGGGTCGGAATCCTGTATTTGAGAGTTTTGCGTGTTATAGTGCAGAGGACAAGCTCCCCTAGCATCCAAAGGCCACATGGGGTGTTGGGGTGAGCCAGCAGACCTGCTGGGGTCTTTGTAGTCCTATGGGTTGGCCACCACAGCCTGAGGCCAACTGTCACCTGCTGCAAGTCTTGACTCCTCACCTGCGGAAAGAGATCAGGCAACATGATTTTCACCATCTTTTCTGGCTCTAAAGATACCTTCTGATTCTGAGTACATGATAAGTCTGTTTTCTGCTTGTGAAAACCCAGTGCCGTATATAACACAGGATCCTGCAGTTTCCTAACACCAGCCTGGGTAAAGTATGTTCATTTGGCAACAGAGATTTTTTAGAATAATGGCGGTGGAAAATAACGGAAAAGGATCTATGTTTTAAAGTGCCGTTCTATGATCCCGATTTATTATAGGAGAAATTTCACAGCATCTCACAGCCTGGGCTTTGTGTACAATGACAGGAGAGATTCATAAATATCCCTTTTGCCATTGGGCAGGGAAGGATAAGGAGGGCGATACATAAATCAGAAAGACATTAACCTACGAAAACCCGCTCGGTGACAATGTGCCATGATTTTTGCTCTCTTTTAAAATTACGATTACTGGGGCATGCATAGGAAAGACGACTTGGCATCACATCCTAAATTAGCTAACATCGTGTTGACACAGGGCCCACCACGAGCTGCTGACAGACATCTGCACAAGGTTTCTGCACACTGGATCTTACACTGCACTGTTCTCCAAAAGACCACGGAAACATGTTTAGAAAAGAAAGTTACGGATAGGCAGCAGAAGGCTCCCCTTCCAGATCACCCTGTTGAGTCTAAAGACAACCAGAAAAGAAACCCGGCCCCATGTACTGGTCATTGTAAAAACTCCCAGCAAGGAAGTTTTCAGACAACACTGCAATCCTATCACATTCAAGCAAATCCTTTTCTGGGCTGAAATGAGCTCCTTGGCCTTTCCAAACCAACCCATGGGGTCTGAGAAATATAGTCCGTGCATAATCTCCAAGACCAAATCTGTGACAATTTTCCACCCACAAGAAGGAGACCCATATTCAAAATTTCCTAAATTTACTTTTACTTTTTCCTAAAGTTGGACATAGATTCTAAGAAACAGTATATATTACCTTACTAAATGTGTCACTAAGTTTTAATTCGGGGAATATAAAGTTAGTAAATACACAGAGAACTGCAATGTTTACTTCTGAGATTTCAACATCATGACAAACACTTCCTACATTTAAGACTGTTTTTACTTGTATTTTTGGAAAAAGATTTTGATGAAATTGAGGATGTCAGCATTTCTATCTGGTATCCTTCCAATCTGATGAATTACCTTTCTTCATAACAGTGTTGCGGAGACCTGTTACCTTGTTTCTTGCCACAGCCCAATGTTCTAAAGCAACTCACTGGGTCCCAGTGAGCAAAACTGTCTTTTGGGATAGAGAATAGTTTGGATTTCAGAAATTCTGGGATTTCAGGTTGTCACGCTGACCCAAGAAAAGGGCCAGGAAGCTGTGGGGAAAAGAAACTAAGGGGAGTACACAAGGTACTTCAAAAAGTTTGTGGAAAAACTGAATTAAAAGATAATATGGGGCCGGCCTGGTGGCGCACTGCTACAGTGCGCC
>NW_007735480.1:0-252 GCF_000696425.1 Galeopterus variegatus | reverse complement strand
AAAAGGGGGGGGGAAAATTTTTTTTAAAAGGGGAAGGGTGGGTCGGGCGGGGGGGGGGCGGCGTCATTGTTCTTTTTGGGAGTGCGGTGGTGCTCCCGCCGAGGGTTCGGATCCCACATACAGACCGGCCGCTCACTGACTGAGCGAGGGGGGGGCGCAGCACCGAGGGTTGCGCGATCCCGTTGCCGGTCCCGGTCCCGGTCCGGTACGGATGCGACACTGAGGGTTGCGATCCGTTGCCGGTCACGAAAA
>NW_007735479.1:76050-77664 GCF_000696425.1 Galeopterus variegatus | reverse complement strand
GTATATTTATTTAGTTTCTTTTAAACTAGTCTTAATTGTCACATTTAATTTTTAGGGGGAAAAACAGGACATTTTCACAATTTATAGTAAAGACCAACCTGGAATTTTCAATTTTCTTACTACCCAAGTAATTTTTAAAACTTAGATGCTGATAAATCATTGTCATTTAATTAATAAAATATGGGAGGGCCGGCCTGGTGGCTCACTGGAGAGTGCGCCACCTCCCGCCGAGGGTTCAGATCCCATGTGGAGACTGGTTCCCGCTCACTGGTTGAATGTGGTGCGGGCGCAATACCGAGGGTTGCGATCCCGTTGCTGGTTCCCAGTGCGGGCACGACACCGAGGGTTGCGATCCCGTTGCCGGTCAGTAAAAAAGACAAAAAGGAAAAAAATAAATAAATAAAAATAAAATAAAATATGGGAAATATCTTCCCATATTTTCTAATATTTTGACATTTTACAATAAAAGAATTTAGTCCTTTAAAATATTTTACAGTTGGTGAAAGTCTTAAAAATTTTTTTTTAGTTTTGTTATTTTCAAGGTCATGCATACAAAAAAAAAGAAGAAGAAGAAAAGAAAAGGAGAAAGAAAGAAAGAGGCAACTCCCCACCTCCTCCATGCACCCAGCCAGGAGAGTCCCCACACCCCAGAGAGAAGCTGAAGCTACCACTGAACCCCTGAGACCTGAGGCAGCAATGGAATTGCAGAGTTCCCAGTGCCCTCTGCACACATGGGATCCCCAGGCCACTGCCAGGAGAGTCCCTACCCCTGAGAGACGCTGCAGCTGCCACCAACCCCTGGGACCTGAGGCAGCAACGGGCAGCTGAGCATCAACAAAACTCCCTGATATTGCTCCAGATACCAAGGTGGAACAAGTAGAACTGTGATACCCTTACCCACAATGACTAAACACCAATGGAGAGATACTAGAAATATGAAAAACCAAGAAAATCCAACACCTCCAAAGGAATATAAAAACTCTCAAGTTCTAGACCCTATAGAACAGGAAGTCCTTGAAATGACTGACAAGGAATTTTGAACAACAATCCTAAGGAAACTAAATGAGACATAAGAAGACTCAGTTAGACAACACAACAAAATGAATAAAAGTATACAGGACCTGAAAAAGGAAATGTACAAAGAAATCAATGCCCTGAAAAAGAAGGTAGCAGAGCTTGTGGAGCTGAAGGATTCATTCAACAAAGTAAAAAACACAACAGAGAGCTTAACCAGCAGGCTAGATCAAGCAGAAGAGAGAATATCTGACCTTGACAGTGGCTTGTTTGAAATAACACAGGCAGACAAAAAGAAAGAAAAAGCAATTTAAAAACTTGAAGAAAATCTAAGAGAGATAACAGACAACCTCAAGCACTCCAATATCCAAATCATGGGTATTCCAGAGGGAGAGGAAAAAGGAAATGGCATTGAAAACATATTCAATGAAATAATAGCAGAAAATTTAAAGGGAGAGATACAGATCTTCAGATACAGGAGGCTCAAAGATCTCCCAACATATTCAACCCCAAAAGGTCCTCTCCAAGACATGTTATAGTCAAATTGGCAAAAGTCAAAGACTTAAAAGCTGCAGGAGAGAAGCATCAAGTCACCTATAA
>NW_007735479.1:73116-74659 GCF_000696425.1 Galeopterus variegatus | reverse complement strand
TGAAAGAATGGAAAAAGATATACCATGCAAATAGAAATGAATAAAGAGCTGGAGTTGCTATTCCTATATCACATAAAATAGACTTTAATCCAAAAACCATAAAAAAGGATAAAGAAGGCTACTATATGATGAAAAAATGATCTATCCAACAGGAAGACATAACAATCATAAATATTTATGCCCCCAACTTTGGAGCAGCCAGATTTATAAAGCAAACACGATTAGGCCTAAAAAAAGAGAAAGACATTAACACCATAATAATTGGGGATCTGAACACCTCTCTCTCCACACTGGACAGATCATCTAGGCAAAAAGTCAACAGAGAAACAACACCTANACAACACCTAAATAACACTTTAGACCAATCGGATCTGGCAGATATATACAGAACATTTCATTCAACATCGTTAGAAGATTCTTTCTTCTCATCAACACATAGAACATTCTCCAAGATAGACAACATGTTAGGTCACAAATCAAGTCTCAACAAATTCAAAAATATTGGAATTATTCCATGTACTTTTCCTAACCACAAGAGATTAAAACTAGAAATCAATAGCAAACAAAACTCTGGAAACTATACAAATACATGGAAGTTAAACAACGTTCTACTTAATGACATATGAGAACAAAGAAGAAGAAATTAAACAGGAAAGAAGAAATTAAACAGGATATCAAAAACATATTGAAAATAATGAAAATAATGACACATCATATCAAAACCTGTGGGACACAGCAAAAACAGTACTAAGGGGGAAATTTATCCACTAAATGCTTACCTCAGAAGAATGGAAAGATGGCAAATAAACAACCTAACACTTCACCTNTCAAATTGGCAAAAGTCAAAGACTTAAAAGCTGCAGGAGAGAAGCATCAAGTCACCTATAACGGAAACCCTATCAGACTAGCATCAGACTTTTCATCAGAAACCCTAAAAGCCAAAAGAGAATAGGATGATATATTCAAAATACTAAAAGAAAATGATTGCCAGCCAAGGATACTTTACCCAGCAAGGCTGTCCTTCCAAAACAAAGGACAAATAGTATATTTCCCAAACAAGCAAAAACTAGAGGAGCTCACTACCACAAGACCAGCTTTACATGAAATTCTCAAGGGAGTACTGGGCCTGGTACCTGAAAAACAACCATCACTGCCATGAATACTCAGGATAGAACAAAACCCACCAGTAAAATAAAATGTTAACAATAAAGAGAAAAAAAAGTTTGCCCACTATTCCAGGAAAAGAACAAACACAGAAGACAATCAGTAAATCATAAAGAAAGGAACAAAAGATATTTAAAACATCTGAGCAAAAATCAATATAATGCCAGGAGTAAATCAATACCTTTCAATAATAACTCTTAATGTAAAAGGTTTGAATTCTGCACTCAAAAGACACAAACTGACTGGATTGATGGACCCAACAACATGCTGCCTTCAAGAGACCCACCTCACCTATAAAGACACAATATAGACTAAGAGTGAAAGAATGGAAAAAGATATACCATGCAAATAGAAATGAATAAAGAGCTGGAGTTGCTAT
>NW_007735479.1:69920-71569 GCF_000696425.1 Galeopterus variegatus | reverse complement strand
CAACCAATATTTCAGAAATACAAGGAATCATTAGAGACTACTGTAAACAACTATACGCCAACAAATTTGAAAATCTGGAGGAAATGGATAAGTTTTTGGACATACAAAAACTACCAAAACTGAGCCCAGAAGACATAGAAAATCTGAACAAGCCAATAATAATCAAAGAGATTGAAGCAGTTATCAGCAGTCTCCCAACAAAGAAAAGCCCAGGACTGATGGCTTCACTGCAGAATTCTACCAAACCTTTAAAGAAGAATTAATACCAATTCGCTACAAACTATTCCAAAACATTGAAACAGAGGCCATTCTCCCAAACTCAGTCTATGAGGCAAAAATCACCCTGATGCCAAAACCAGACAAAGATACAACATATCCTTGATGAAAATACATGCAAATAACCTCAATAAAATACTAGCCAATAGAATACAGCAATGCATAATAAAATTATACACCGTGATGAAGTGGGATTCATCCTAGGGATGCAAGGTTGGTTCAAGATATGGAAATCAATAAACGTGATATACCACATCAGTAAAATCAAACACACACAAAAATGGTCATCTCTATAGAAGCTGAAAAAGCATTTGACAAAATTCAACATTCTTTCATGAAAAAGACTCTCTATAAGTTGGATATATAAGGAAAGTATCTCAACACAATTAAATCCATATATGATAAACCCACTGCCAATATCATCCTGAATGGAGAAAAATTGAAAGCTTTTCCTTTAAGAACAGGAACTAGACAAGGATGCCCACTCTCACCACTCCTATTCAACATAGTGTTGGAAGTACTAGCCAGAGCAATCAGGGAAGAGAAGGAAATAAAGGGCATCCAGATTGGAAAAGATGAAGTCAAACTGTCCCTGTTTACAGATGACATGATCCTATATAGAGAACAGCCTAAAGCCTCTACAAAAAAACTTTTAGAGTTAATAAATGATTTTAGCAAAATTGCAGAATATACAAAATCAACATGCAAAAATCAGTAGCATTTCTGTATTCTAACAATGAGCTGGCAGAAAAAGAAATCAAGAAAGCTAGTTCATTTACAATAGCCACCAAAAAAAAATAATAATCATAATAACTAGGAATAAATTTAACCAAGGATGTGAAACATCTCTATGATGAGAACTACAAACCACTGTTGAGAGAAATTAAAGAAGACACAAGAAGATGGAAATAAATCCCATGCTCTTGGATTGGAAGAATTAACATTGTGTAAATATCCATTCTACCCAAAGTGATATACAAATTCAATGCAATCTCCATCAAAATTCCAATGACATTTTTCTCAGATTTGGAAAAAACAATTCTAACATTCATATGGAAGAACAAAAGACCACGAATAGCCAAAGCAATCCTGAGCAAAACAAATAAAGCCAGAGGCATAACACTACCTCACTTTAAACTATACTACAAAGCTATAATAATCATGACAGCATGACACTGGCATAAAAACAGACACATGGACCAAAGGAACAGAACAGAGAAACCAGAAATCAACCCATGCACCTACAGCCATCTGATCTCTGACAAAGGCTCTAAGACAACACACTGGGGAAGAGACTGCCTCTTCAGTAAATGCTGCTGTGAAAATTGGACATTTATATGTAGGAGAATGAAACTAGACCTGTACCTCTCACA
>NW_007735479.1:54773-69698 GCF_000696425.1 Galeopterus variegatus | reverse complement strand
GGCTCTAAGACAACACACTGGGGAAGAGACTGCCTCTTCAGTAAATGCTGCTGTGAAAATTGAACATTTATATGTAGGAGAATGAAACTAGACCTGTACCTCTCACAATGTACCAAAATCAACTCAAAATGCATTAAAAAATTAAATATACATCCTGAAACAATAAAACTCCTTAAAGAAAACATAGGGCAAACACTCTAGGAAGTAGGATTGGATACAAACTTTATGAATATGAACCCAAAAGCACAGGCAACCAAAGGAAAAACAAACAAATGGGATTATATAAGAGTAAAAACTTCTTCACAGCAAAAGAAACAATTAACAGAGAAAAAGGACATCCATCAGAGTGGGAGAAAATATTTGCAAAAAAAGGATTAATAACCAGAATATACAAGGAATTCAAACAATGTAACAGCAAAAAAAACAAGTAATCCAATTAAAAAATGGGCAAAGGAGCTGAATAGGCATTTCTCAAAGGAAGATATACAAATGGCCAACAGACACATGAAGAAATGCTCAACATCCCTCAGCATTTGGGAAATGCAAATCAAAACCACTTTGAGATACCATCTTAGTCCAGTCAGGATGGCTAATATCCAAAAGACTGAGAATAACAAATGCTGGAGAGGATGCAGAGAAAAAGGAACCTTCCTCCACTGTTGATGGCACTGCAAAATTGTGCAGTCTTTATGGAAATAGTATGGTGGTTCCTCAAACAGCTACACATAGATCTACCATATGACCCAGCTATTCCACTGCTGGGTATATACCCAGGAGAATGGAAATCATCATGTTGAAGATATACCTGTACTCCCATGTTTATTTCAGCACTATTTACAATATCCAAGAGTTGGAACCAGCCAAAATTCCCATCATTGGATGAGCAGATAAGGAAAATGTGATAGATCTACACAATGGAATACTGCTCTGCTACAAAGAAAAAATGAAATACTACCGTTCTCAGTAACATGGACAGACTTAGAGAACATTATGTTAAGTGAAATAAGCCAGGCACAGAAAGAGAAATACTGCATGCTCTCACTTATTTGTGGGATCTAATAACTATAAGTAAGTAAATAAGCAAATGAATGGTGGGGGAGAAGACACAACAATCACAACAATTCCTTGATTTTGTTAAGACCTGTGCACAGATATGATGTTGATGGGGTGGAGGGGGACAGGGTAGAGGGAGGGAGGAAAAGGTGGAATCGATAAAGAGACATGAAAATCAACTATATTGTTTATTGATAAATTAAAATTAAAATTTTTTTTAAAAAGAGAAAGAAAGAAAAGAAAAAGAAGAGGAAGAAGAAGAAAAAGAGAATAAAGAAAAAGTAAACAATTTTAGTTCAGAAATGTGAGACACCCCAGTAGGTAAAATAATAACTATTTGCCTATGGATAGATGGCCTTGAATTCTGTATTAGCCACTAAGTAAAGTATGATAACCTCTTCTAGATACTATTTTAGCACACCATTTACCCACTTCACAGTTTAACCCAATTGCTGCTGTCTGTATCCAAACTTGTTAAAATAAACATTACCAAGTGTCAGGATCAAAGTTCATTTTAAAAAGCCTACTGATTGCAACACCTGATAAATACACTTAGAGGAAAGAGCAATGCTTTATGAGGATTAATAGGATATTAAAACTAAATGGAACCCTGGAGGCTTGCACAGGTGTCTCTGCTAGTCAATGAGAGAGCCAGGACTAGAGCTGCAATGAATATTTTGTCCTACTAGAACTATTCTAGAAATTATACACTTGAATGTATTTATTAAGAATTCCAGATATGCTGGGCAATGTTCTTGACACTGGCAATTCATAGATTAAAACACAAAATCTCTAGAAAACAAAAAATGTGAGAAAACACAAAACCCAAGAGAAGGGAGTGCTCAACTTCATAAATAATGTGGAGATATTGAGAGGGATGAGGACCCAGGGTGTACAAGGGATTTGGAAATATGGACGTGACCTTGACAAGCAGTTTCAGGAAAGTTCTCGGAAGGGAACTTAGATTGTAGGTAAGATAAAGAACTTTTAGGGAACTGCTAAAAAACAAAAGCATTAAAGAAATCCATTAAAAAATAGGCAGCAGTTATAAACAGGCAAGGTTACAGAAGATGAAACCTAAAATACCTATTAAAAAACATGGTTCAAATTCTATAATCAAGGACATGCAAACAAAACCAATGTGGATTGTCCCCAAGATACAGCAATATCTCTGCTGGCTGTATTCCCTAGAGAAATTCTTGCACGTATGCACTTGAATAAATGTATGATGTAGTCCACTGAAGCACTGTAACACACACTGAGCAACAATCTTTGGAAAAACAGATTTACAAAATTGTATTGCCACTACCTGATTCAGGACCCAGAGCTTAGCAAGGAAGACATTTTAGCCCTTTCATCAACTTTTGCAGTTTGGATCCATTACTTCACTATACAAAAATATCTGCCTTATATTTGAGTGTGGCTATGTTCTTTTGGTTTTCTGTTTCTATGCTTTCTTCATCATTGCTGTTTTTAACTTCTACCTGGAAACACCGAAATATATTTTAAATATATATTTAAAAATTCAAAAATTGGGCAAGCTTCTTTATGGACTAGAAATGAAATTTAAAATACAGCAGTAAGTGAGGGTTGAAGGTGCAGACTTACTGTCCTGGGGTCCATGGGATGGTCATCCCACATGAATGGAGTCCAAATGTGTTATTCAGGCTGGAGCAAGCCAAGACCTTCTTTCCGGTGTGGCAAAATGAGAAAGAAACTCACACACACACACACATACACACACAGAGCTAGAACCTAGAATACCATGGCAAAACTAGGTGGAGACACTCAGAAGTGAAGGAAAAAATAGCACCTTTGGAAAACATCAAACCCTTTTGAAATGTAGAGTTTATAATGAGAACAAATAACTTGCCTTCAATTAAAATGGGCATTAGTGTAATGCCTTGGATTGAATGCCCCCCCCAAAAAAAAACTTAACTTCTACTGTAACTATTGAGGGTAGGAAATCCTATTATGGCAATTGAAAGATGTGGCCTTGAAGGGGTGATTGGATTGTGAGCACCCTGCCATAATGAATGGTTTAACAATGGTCATGGGCATGGTTCTGAGGGCTTTAAAAGGAGAGCACATGAAGAGCTATCCCTCTCTGCTCTGCCATTTTCTTCTATGTGAGACCCCTGAATTGCTGTAAAGCCACCACCAAAGAAGACCCTCATCAGATGTGTTCCCTGGACTTTGGACTTCCCATCCTCTGAAACTGTAAGCAATAAATTTTGTTTTCTTACAAATCACCCAGTTCCAGGTACTGCATTATAAGCAACAGAAATGGACTGATACATATAATTTTATTTTCGTATAACTGAACTTCTTAGTCAGCTCTGACTGCCATAACCGAACACCATAGACTGGTAGAAGGCAATGTCATCACACGGCAGAGAGACAGAGAAAGCAAACTCTCTACTGTCTCTTCTTCTAAGGGCACTACTAATCTCATCACACCAGGGCCCCACTCTTACAACCTCATCTTATCCATAGTACCTCCCAAAGGCCCTGTCTCCAACCCAACCACATTTGGGGTTTAGGACTTCAACATATAAAAACATACAGTCCAAAACACTAAGTTTGATTTCATTTTATATGAGTTCAATCAGATAGTGGGAAGTTAATTTCAATCAATTTGGGGCAAACTTTGCCAACTCATGTTATGTCCTCCCTTATTTTCTATGCTGGCTCTAAATTCCCAGGGCTAACAGGACTAGGACACTAGATAGTTGGGGGTATAAGGACATCAATACCCACTATAACACTCCAGATGGCATCTTTGACATGTCTTTATTCTGATCATGCCCCCAGGGGTCAGTCCCTGCTGCTTCATTCTGCATTCTCTTTTTTATAAGCTCTCTTTAATCTGGTGTTCTCTCTTCTCTCCCCCCTCTCTCTGTGTCACAGTCTGTGTGTGCCTCTTGCCTCTTTCTCCCCACTCCCCTACACCTCGTCTCTGCCCCTCTCTACCGTGTGTCAACATTTGCCTGCTCCCTATTCAATGTTAGATCTAGGGAGCTGTAACATTATCCTAGACCTATCTGCCTGCACAATCCCTGCAGCCATGTCGGCACGACCACTCCATGTCACTGGCTTGGTGGAACCCTGTGAATCTTGTCTCCACCCAGAGCCCATCCAGTAATGAAGACATCTGTTTCCTCAGCTCTTTCATTTCCTGGAAACAGCTGCATAATTTATAGAGGCCTAGTGCAAAATAAAAATGTGAAGCCCCTTGTTTAAAAAATTATTGGAAATTTCAAGGAGGCAACAGAAAATCATTAAAACAAGGGTGGGGCCCTTCTGAGAGCAGGACCTTGTGCTATTGCATGCCCATGAAGTGCATCCTGATGTTTCTGTTGTGTCTTTATAGACACCCCTGTACCCCTCCACCTACACACACAGAATTATTGGGGGTGGAGTTAGAGGGGAGTGGGAAAAAATTCCACGTTCTTCCAAGCTTTTGCTTTTAGGTATACTCCACAGCTACCATATCTCAAGAACTGAGATATTTAAATTTATTTTTCCTTCTCTTCTCTTTTGTTATTCCATTTCTAGGTTAGAAATGTGAAGTCTTTAAAATTTGGAAAGGAGATAAAGTCATGGGACATAAGCAACTATTGGGAGATGTACTTCAATTAATAACTTAAAATATTTTATTGCTACCTTTTCAAACACTATGAAGGGAGGCAGCATGAGGTGAAGAGATAGGTAAGGAAGATCCAGGAGACTCCCGGTTTCAACTCTAATAAGTAAAGATCATGAAAGGCATCTCTCTAGTCCATATAACAAGAAAAAAATAGAAAAAAAACTGAATACCAACTACTTTTCTTGAAACCTTCAGAAGATTGAATCCACAGGGCAAACCACCAACTTGAAATTTGGAGAGACAGGAGCAATCCCAAAAGTCACAGCTGAGATCTGCTTACCTGGAACAGAAGCCGCTGGAGCCAGAAACTGGTAGAAACACTGAAATCATCATTTTTAAGAACTGTTGGAGGCTGAATAGACTAATGTGAAGAAAAAATTTCTGGATCCGTAGCTTTAACTGGGCTCCCACATTTTCAAAGGCTTTACCTCTAAGTACTCCTCAGGTTCTTGTGAGCAGGAGCCAGGAAAGATCCCCTCTTGGCTCTGGCAGGAGAAAGGAAAGAGTCATTCCTATAAAATGCAACAGAAACTTCTCCATAGCAAAGGTTTACACCTTAAAAGAAGGAACTTTGCCAGAGATTTATTATAGTTGAAGGAAGGGAATTCTTCCTACTCCAGCCCCCACCCCACCCCCCAGCTTTCCTGTTTCACTTAAGAGAAAAACAACAGAATAACAATCAAACCAAATGCAGGATTTCTGCTCCCACAAAGATGCGGTAGACATGATTTTCCCTATTCCTTTTGCTAAAATCCCTAGAAATTATATATAAAATAAACATAAAGAAACTCTGAAAGGTGGAGAGAAGAAAAGCAGACCAGCTAGGGAACTTGGGACACAAAGAAAAACAGAGTTCCTGGGTTTGCTTTCTGCCTTATATAGCCAAGACTTTGGACTGCAATAGCCAGCAATATGGAAATGCCAAGGGACAGAGATTGCAGAAGCCTAGACCAAAGCCTGCTCTCCTAGCCAGAGGATCACAAAAGGTGCAGTGCAGCAAGACAGAAAACTTAGTCAATATCTCTCTATTCCAGACAAACATAACAGAAAAAAATTATACCAACCAATTATACCCAACCCCAATTATCCCAATTATACCACCAAAGGCCAAGTGGAGAACCTAGATTTTCACCCTTACCAGGCTGTGATGAGGTGCTCCAACATCCCTGCCAGGGATTGTGTCAGAGAAGACCATTTAGGGAGCCATGACATTTTTCCTCACCTGTTGGTCACAAGCCTTCCCATGCCAAGGTGTTAGTGGAGACTGGATGGGGAACCTGGTCTCCCATTGCCACCCAGCAGTAACAAGACAATCCACCCTCCCTAATGGATTGATTTCAGAGACTACCTAGTGGAGAAACAAGAATTCACCATTACCCAAGGGTAACAAGGCCACCCACTCCATGGTGTCAGTGGGGACCCCATGAGGAGCTGGAATGCTCACTCTTACTCGGTCCCCTCCATCTGTTGTCACGATGTCAGAGTGGTGGACCTGGATTTCTACCTCAGCTGAAAGTAATGAGGTGGTATCTCCCTTTCTTGATGCCAGTTAAAACAGAAGATATAAATGACTTAGAGAGTCTTCTAACATAAAACAGTGTCCAAGCTTCAACATGAAACCACTCATCATACCAAGAATCAGGAAGATGTTGAACTGAATGAAACAGTCCATGTATGACAACGTCAAGATCACAGACGTGATACCACTATCTGACAACTATTTTAAGCAGTCATAATAAAAGCACTTCAACGAGTACTTACAAACACAGTTTAAAAAAATGGAAAAGTAGAAAACTTCAGCAAAGAAACAGAAGATATAAAGAAAAACCAAATATAAATTTTAGAAAAATACAATTAACTTAAAAGCTCAGTGAATGGGGTCAGTGGCAGGACACAAGGAAAAGAAAAAAGGATGAGTGAACTGGAAGAGAGAAAAAATATAAATTACCCAAGGTAAAGAACATAGAGAAGATAGATGTTTTAAAAAATGAACAAACACTCAGGGATCTGTGGGACTCTAGGAAAAGATCTAACATTCATATTACTGAAGTCTCAAAAGACAAGAGAAAGTACTTGATGAAATAATCACTTAAAACTTCCCAAATTTATCAAGAGACATAAGCCTACAGACCCAAGAAGCTGAGTGGATCCCAAACAGGGTAAATCTAAAGAAATTCACACCCAGACGTACTTTAATTAAACTTTTGAACATTAAAGACAAAGAAAAAAATCTTGAAAGTAGCAAGAAAAAAACAGCACTTTTACTTTATATAGTAAAAGTAGTTTGAATGACAGCAGATTTCTCATCAGAATCCACAGAAGGAAGAAGAAAGTAGTGCAATATTTTTCAAGTGCTGAAAAAAAGACCTGTTATCCTGGAATTCAATATCCAAGGAAAATAACCTTCAGGAATAAAGGAGAAATGAAGATATTCCCTGATGAAGAAAAACAAAAACAATTTGTCATGAGAAGAACTACCCTAAAAGAATGGCTAAAGGAAGTTCACTAAAATACACAGAAAACAAACAAAAAAAAAAAACGAACCTTGGAGCATCAGAAAGGCAGTACGAACACAACAAGCAAAATATGAGGAAACATGGAGGATCCCAGCTCCTGGTTAACCTACACGTGATTTTTCAGGATTGCTCATAAGCAATCACAAGGGCTCCACCTGGCAGGCCTCACGGAGGGCAGCTGCCCCTCCACACCAGGACTGGTGCACAGCCAGGGCATTGCAGGCTGTAGGGGGAGTTGATGTCAAGGACTCAGGGCCCCCTGCCCAGCCATGCTTTTACACATATTTACATTCCTAACCCAGGTGCATTCATTCCTAGCTTACTTTATCTGAAGCCTTGGGCAGAGGTCTTCATACCTTTGTTTTTCCTTTATAACGATTAAGATTGTATCAAAAGCAGACATTCTGTTTTGCCTGGTACATCCGTCAAAGCATCTGTCTCACAAAGCAGGAAGTAGCTGTCGTCACACTTACAGACATCCTATGTCCTGTACACATCTCAAAGCATCCCATCTCACCTGATACATTTACCTATATAAACCCCAGCCCTCAATCCATAGAGGGGAGACGTCGACTGGGACTTTACCATCTGTCTCCCAGTTGAAATTTTCCAAAATAAAAAGTGTTTTCTTTAAGTTCTTGGTTTTCTTTAAGTGATTGGTGATCCTGTACCGGTGAACGCTCAGACCCGCGTGGGTCAGGGACTCCCCTAGAAGGGGAATACCATAGCACTCGTTCATTACCACCTTTGCCAAGACCTTATCAAAGGAGGGGGGGACGTCTTGAAGACACTTTTCCCTACTCGGACTCATACTCAGTCCTTTCCACCCCTAGCTTTTCCCCTTCTCCCTCCCCCTAGTCCCAGTCCCAGGATCCATAAAATTGCACATGCTTTTTGTTTGAGATAACCCCACATCTGTCAACCAGTGCACCATTCCACTGGGAAAAATACAGTAGGGGAGAGTCAGCACTTTCTCTGGTTCAGACCATGTTACCACCTGGATTAGTTGCCAGAGAATTTTATGAGTGAAAAATGCCAATCCCAAAAGGTTATTGTATTCGTCCATTTCTGTTGCTTATAACAAAAATACTTGGAACTGGGTGATGTGTAAGAAAACAAAATTTATTGCTTACAGCTTCAGAGGCTGGGAAGTTCAAAGTCCAGGGAACACATCTGGTGAGGACCTTGGTGGTGGCAACAGTGACCCAGGGGTCTCACATGGCAGTGAATGGCAGAGCAGAGATGGAGAAACTCTTATGTGCTCGTCTTTTAAAGTCCTCAGAACCATGCCCCTGATCACCATTATTAATCCATTCACTACTGCATGGCCCTATAGTCCAATCAACTCTTCAAAGCCCCATCCTTTTGATTAACGTAATAGGATTTTCTATCCTCTTTACACTGTCACAGTGGGGACTAAGTTTGGGGGAGGATATCAATCCACGGCAGTTATATACTGCATAATTCCATTTATTTTTACAACATTCTTAAAACAACAAGTTTATAGAGATAGAGCACTGATTATAGCTAATTGCTGCCAAGAATTAAGAATAGGGTGGGTTTGAGAGGCAAGTGGGAATGGCTATATAAAATCAATATGAATTGTCCTTGTAGTAATGGAAATGTGTTGTATCTTGACCTTGTCAATGTCAGCGTGCTAATTGTGATTATGTAATATAATTGTGAAAGTTGTTACAACTGGGGAAAACTGGGTAAAGGGTAAATAGGATCTCTCTATATTATTTCTTACAACTATGGCGAACCTTCAATTATCTCAAAAAAAAGTGTAATTTAAATATATATATAGACAACAAGGGTCAAGGCTTCCAGGAAATACATTGGGAACCTTGTAGCCAAAGAAGTAAAAAGGCAGCAAAGGGGAAAAACTAGCTACAGCACTGGAGAAACGCTTATGAAGGTCACAGCCCTAAGCCACTGGCCCACAGAAATACTGAGATTTCAATTATTACAGAATTATCATAATTAATTTGTTAAAATTATTTAATACTTCCCCTCCTCACATCTTACAGGGCTCCCCACATCTTACAGGGCTCCCATATAACAACAGCGGATTATAACCGAAAGAATTCTAAGACAGAGTCTCTCTGAGGAAGAATATTTAGGGTGGCTCTAGGTCAAGAGAGGAGACAAAAACAGGGACACAAGAAGAATTTGAAGCATCTGCTGCCTACAGCTACAACAAGTATAAGCACAGCCCGACTCTAAGCCAGATTAACACAAAACCTTATAATAAAACCTACTAATGTCAGTATCTATTACCCAATACAAAATATCTGGATTTTAACAAATGAGAAAAAAATACAAAGCATGCCAAAAGTCAAGAAAAAAACACTCTGAAAAGACAAGTCAATCACCAGAACCAGACTCACGTATGACACAGATGACAGAATTATCACACAGGGAATTTAAAATATAATGATCAAATATTTTAAGAGCTGTAACAAAAAGAAACATGCAAGAACAGACGGATAATGAAAGGAGAGAGGTAGAAACTCTAAGAAAGAGTAAAAAATAAATGTTAAAAATCAAACAAAAGAAAAGAAAAATGCCTTTGATGGGCTCATCAGTAGACTCCACACAGACAAGGAAATAATCAATGTTCTTGAAGGAAGTTCAATAGAGAATTCTTAAACTGAAACCCAAAGAGAAGAAAGAATAATAATACAGAATAGAGTATCAAGTGTTATGAGAAACTTCTAAAAGTGTTATCTGAGGGTACTCCAAGAAGTTCACAGAAGGATTCATACTATCTTTCAATTCTATTTTCTCACAAACTTTTCAAAGTATCCTTTTATACGAGTAACGGGAACACCAGAAGTAGAAGAAAGAGAGAAGAGACCACAATAAATATTTAAAGTAATACTGACTGAGAACTTTGACAAGTTGATAGATATCAAATCATGGACCTGGAAGCCCAGACAACACCACGAAGAATAATTACTCTCTCCCCTACATGATACCCCACCCCCCAGAAAAGTTAACACACACACACACGCACGCACGCACACACACACACACACACACACCCCTAAGAATATCATATTGCAACTCAAAAAAAACAAAGACNTGACACAGATGACAGAATTATCACACAGGGAATTTAAAATATAATGATCAAATATTTTAAGAGCTGTAACAAAAAGAAACATGCAAGAACAGATGGATAATGAAAGGAGAGAGGTAGAAACTCTAAGAAAGAGTAAAAAATAAATGTTAAAAATCAAACAAAAGAAAAGAAAAATGCCTTTGATGGGCTCATCAGTAGACTCCACACAGACAAGGAAATAATCAATGTTCTTGAAGGAAGTTCAATAGAGAATTCTTAAACTGAAACCCAAAGAGAAGAAAGAATAATAATACAGAATAGAGTATCAAGTGTTATGAGAAACTTCTAAAAGTGTTATCTGAGGGTACTCCAAGAAGTTCACAGAAGGATTCATACTATCTTTCAATTCTATTTTCTCACAAACTTTTCAAAGTATCCTTTTATACGAGTAATGGGAACACCAGAAGTAGAAGAAAGAGAGAAGAGACCACAATAAATATTTAAAGTAATACTGACTGAGAACTTTGAAAAGTTGATAGATATCAAATCATGGACCTGGAAGCCCAGACAACACCACAAAGAATAATTACTCTCTCCCCTACATGATACCCCACCCCCCAGAAAAGTTAACACACACACACACACACGCACGCACGCACGCACGCACGCACACACACACACACACACACCCCTAAGAATATCATATTGCAACTCAAAAAAAACAAAGACCAAGAAAATCTTCAAAAAACCCATAGCAAAAAAAACACCTTACCTGCAGAGAAATACAGGTAACAGTTACAGTGGACTTCCTATAAGCAAAAAGGGTTAGTGTGAAATATATAAAGTGTTGAAAGAAAAAAAACCCAGCAATGTAGAATTGTATATTTAGTGAAATTGTCTTTAAAATGCAAAGCAGAAATAAAGACTGTCTCAGAAAAACAGAACAAGACAAAAACTGATGGAATTCAGTGCCAACAGACCTGCTCTAAAAGAAATGTTAAAATAAGTTCTTCAGGCAGAAGAAAAGCGATGAGTCAGACTTGGAACTATGTAAGGACAGGAAGACTGTAAAACAATCAATGAAGGTTAAACAAAATCATTTTTTAATTACTTATTTATTTTTATTGATTATACACATTCGGGGTCACTGAGCTAACCATCAACACCAGTGCCCAAGATGTGATGATCAGATCAATACTATCAGGATGCCCACCACCTCAAATTGCAATTATTCCCCGTGTCTCCCACCCAATGCCTCCCAACTCCCCTCCCACCACCCCCCACACCCCTGGAGACCTTAGTTCTGTTCCCTCCCTCTGTGAGTCCAATGCACCACTTAATGCTTTTTATTTTTTAATTGACTTAAAAGATAAAGGTACCTACCTATACTACACAGGAAATGGTATAGCATTATTTGAAGATGGACTTTAATTAGTTCAAAATGTATATTGTAACCTCTAGGATAGTCAATAAAGACTTTTTATAAAGAAGTGCAATTGAGGTTCTAAGGAGATAAAATGCAATTCTATAAAATGTTAGGTATCAACCTAACTTTGTAAATAATCACTTTAAATGTGCATGGTCTAAATACATAAATTAAAAAGATAGAGACTGTCAGTAGATAAAAAAGTAAGACTCAAATATATGTTGTCTACAAAAAACCCACTTTAAGTATAAAGATGCAGAGGTTAAAAGGAAAGGAATTGAAAAAGATATGCCACACAAATACTCACCAAAAGAAAGCTGCAGTATGCATATTAATTTCTGACAAAGCAATCTAGACAGTTTTCAGGGATAAAGTGAGGCATTACATAATGATAAAAGCATCAATGTCTCTAGAAGATATAACAATCTTAATCTTGTATGAATCTAGCAACAGAAAACCAAAATGCATAAAGTATACATAAAGCAAAAACTGAAAGAACTAGAAGAAGTAGGTACATCCACATTTGTAGTTGGAGACTTCAGCACTCTGTTGTCAGTGACTGATAGATCAAGCAGAGAACCAATAAAGATATGTTTGATCTGAATAGCAACATTTAACTGCATCTAATTGACATTTATACAATACTCTATCCAACAACCACAGACTACACATTCTCTCCAGACCCCACAGAACATTCAACAATATAGATCACATTCTGGGACACAAAACACACCTTAACAAACTTAAAAAGACAGAAATTATATAAAGTATGTCCTCAAAACACAATAAAATTAAACAGAAATCAGAAACAGAACATTAGCTGGAAAGTTTCCAATACATGAAAATTAAACGACACACTTCTAAATAATCCACCAGTCAAAGACCTCTCAAGTTTAAAAAGTATTTTAAACTAACTGAAAATGAAAATATGACTTATCAAAATGTGTGGGATATACCACAAACATTGCTTATAGGAAAATCTATAGCATTAATTGTATATATTACAAAAGGAGAAAGATCTAAAATCAATAATCTAAGCTTTCACATTAGGAGACTAGAGAAAGAAGAGCAATGCAAAAAAAATGAAATATAAAAATAACAGAAGTTGGAAAAGAAATTCATGAAATTCAAAGCTGGAAAACAATAGACAAAAGCAACACCACCGAAAGCTGTTTCATGGAAGAGATCAATAAAATTGATAGGCCTCTAACCAGGCTAACCAAGAAAAATAAGAGAGAGGGAAAAGTCAAGAAATATTTGCTAAGATTAATTGTTTGATTTTACCCTAACATCAATGGGAAATGTTGTGAAAGAAAAGGACACCAGAGTTGACATGCTCAATAGCCCCATCCAATAAAAACAGGGCCTGATATTCTGTACCATCACCATAAATACATATTCAGGAAGATGAAATCAGCTAATTAGGTGTGAAATCATTTAACTGGTGGTGGAAATAAAGTAAGCCAAAATCTATCTAAAATATAATTTCATGAATTTCAAGACAATAGTTAGGTAGACAGTCAAAAGGGTTTGTAACTCTAAAGGCGAGAGTTCAGGGAAGGTGTTCTGGATAACTATGAGAGAGGTCTATGCTGAGGGTAAGCAGTGGGACAGGGAGGAATTAGGCATCATTGAAGCAGTATCAGCATAAATATGTCACAGAGGTCCAGCTGATTTGGACACGGTTAGAGAGAATGCACTTTCAACACAATTTGATACAGAAAAAATTGAACAAGTGAGCCAGCCTTGATAGCTGAGATAGAGGTTTCAGAGACCTCAGTGTCAAGCTGTAATTGAAGGCAGTGCATGAGATGGAACTGCCCAAAGAATTAGGGTAAAAGTGGAAATAGTAAGGGTGTAGAACCAGGTTATATAAGTGCAAAAGAAAGAATGTAGGATCAAGGATTGAATAGAGGAACTACCTCCCCCAACATATAGAAGACCCATGAACATTCTCTTTAGTGCCAAGATTTTCTTGGTGCTGGGATGACTCTGGTACAGTGCGGGAGCACTTGGGAAGAATGGACTTGAAAAGTTTGAGTTATGTTATTTTTTCTGAGTAGCTACATATATTGATCTGTTTTCCTTTACTTGTCCCTGAATAACATTTTGTTGCTTAATATGTGCTACTTTTATCTTTCCCTCCCCTCTGTCAGTATTTGGCCTATTATAGCACTTTATTTCAGGAAAACAAACAAAAAAAGTCATTTTAATCAAACTTAAGACAAAAACTAGGAATAAATCATTAATGTCAATTCTGCTCAAAAGCTAGAGGAAGTTTTTAAAATTGTTTTGGATGCTAATGTGGAAAATTTATTTTCACCTGAAGAATTTTATGTTCCTTTGAATTTTGGATAGCTTTTTGCATGAAGCATTCTTAAATATTAAATAAATGGACTGACGAGTTTGACTTCAATCATTTTCAGCTTCATCTCCATGTTTTCACTTATCCATTCTCCCTTTTCATCAAGGTCTGTCTTTAGTTAACTCAGGGTTCTTATGACCCTAAACCGTTATCTGTCAAAAGTTCCTAAATCCAAATTTTCACAAAGCCAATGTACCTTGTTTCATGCATTTACTCTCATCTTATATTCTCTAACTATAGCCATCTTCAACTTATTATGCCTTTTTATGAGCTTGCTAAACAGCAAATGCCACACAGTGTCCTGTGCAGTGTCAGAGAGTTTGAGAGTTGAACTGAATGTTGGACTTCAGTGATGGGAATCTTAGTTTCAGGATATGCTAAAAAGAAATGGAATGAGTAATCCATATTCATTTCTTTGTGAATAATATAGAATTTGAAGCCAGATACCAACAGGTAAATGGGAAATACATTTATCTACTGAGCTTCTTCATGGTACTGAGTGGAAAAAGAAAAGGAAGGATTGAATGTACTTCTCTTTCAGGAAATGAAGCAATGGGAATTAGTAGTATTCCAGGCATGTGCAGAAATAACACTAAAGATATAAATAAATAAATGATACATAGATAGATACATAGATAGATAGATAGATAGATAGATAGATAGATAGATAGATAGACAGACAGATAGATAAAAGCAGTATATTTGCATTATCTACCAGGGATTTGAAGTCCAAAGCAGGTAAGAAGGTTGGTATTCAAAAGCTACTGCACAATTGTTCGCTTTTGATAAAGCCCAACTTATTGTCTGTTTTAATCAGAATGAATTTTCCCTGAAAAAAAAAAAAAAAAA
>NW_007735479.1:52550-54460 GCF_000696425.1 Galeopterus variegatus | reverse complement strand
ATAGATAGATAGATAGATAGATAGATAGATAGATAGATAGATAGATAGACAGATAGATAAAAGCAGTCTATTTGCATTATCTACCAGGGATTTGAAGTCCAAAGCAGGTAAGAAGGTTGGTATTCAAAAGCTACTGCACAATTGTTTGCTTTTGATAAAGCCCAACTTATTGTCTGTTTTAATCAGAATGAATTTTCCCTGAAAAAAAAAAAAAAGTATCCTCTTGCTTTCTACAGCACAATATGTAAGAGAAACATTTTAATTTTAACATCCCCTCAGTGACAGTGACCCCTTCTGCCCTCTCCATTTTATAAATTATTGACAAAGCGTCAGGAAGATTCCAATTGTGCAACAGCTAATTGGCCCCTCTGGTCATTTCTCAACAGCCCTGAAAAGTTCATTGGTTTTAGATAAAGGATTTCCCAGAGTTGCAGGCTCAAACATTCTGAAAGTTTGAACAAGTTTGTGTTCTTTATTTGCTTTTTAAATACAACATTTCGAGGCCAAGGCTTGGCAAAGAATTGTGAGGTTGTGATATTTGCTTGCTAAGGAAAAAACGAGAGCTAGAACTGGCATTTTATATGGAATCAAATTTGAAATATATATTTTATAGCAAAAATAGACTTTAGCTAATTTTAAAATGGGAAAAAATGAATGCTGCTATAGAAAAAATTAATGTATTATGAGCAAAGGATTAAGGGTAAGAATATTTAGGTAAAATATTGTTATCCTCAAGGAATATCTTATAAAATATTTCATAAGCCTTAACCTGAGATCAGGATTTTGACTTTCAAGATGCATTATTTCTGTCTGTGCAATAAAAAATGGCTTTTTGTTGTGAAGTGGTTAGATATAAGATGAAAATGCTTACTTTATATTTGAAAGACCAAGGGAATATTTTCCAGCCTCTTTTTGGAATTTTGTTTTGGTTGAGAATTGTGATGTCAAAGTCAACTCTTTTGACTTACATCTAGCTTTCCATTACACTGTGACCTCTGAAATGTGTATGTCACAAAGACACAGCTCTGCAGCTGTGAAACGAGCTTTTCCTGCAAAATGAAGTTCAATGCAAGTAAGTGGATGTTTCAGTCCACACATTGGACCCATGCTAACCCACATGAGAATCACTTAAAGGAACATATATGTATATATTTACCCAGATCTATGATAAAACATAAATGCAATTACTTGCTAGGCTTATTTTCATATACATTGCTTTTCCTTCACAGTGCTAAATTATGGTCTTAGGGAATGCAATTACTTGCTAGGCTTATTTTCATATACATTGCTTTTCCTTCACAGTGCTAAATTAAGGTCTTAGGGGTGTGTGTGTGTGTGTGTGTGTGTGTGTGTGTACGTGAAAAGGTGTGTAGAAAAGATGGAAGCAATTTTTCCCTATTTGTTTCTGCAAATTATCTGTTTTGAATATTATTATTTCAGTTGTTTATAAGAAAAAGTTCTCTGAAGAAGTTTGAATTCCTTTATTATAGTAGGACTTGTCCAAGAACTTTCTGCTTCTCTCAGTATAAGATATGACTTTTTTTCCCATTTTATCTTCCTTAATTCTTTCTAAAAACAATCAGTGTTTTGTGTGACCACCTATTAAAGGTCTGTTAACTAATAGATAATCCATGCAAAAAAAAAAAAAAAGAAGAAGAAGAGGGGAAACACAAAGGAGAAATTTAGGAAGAAAACAATTGAAAAATGGAAAAAAAGAATGAGAGAAAGAAAATTATTTCAAAATTTCATAAAATTATATTTCCATTCAGGTCCACAAACTGTTTAAAAGCCTAGTGTTTCGGGCCGGCCCGGTGGTGCACTGCTACAGTGCGCCGCAGCGGCGCTCCCGCCGAGGGTTCAGATCCCACATACAGACCCGCGGCTCACTGGCTGAGCGAGGTGCGGGCGCA
>NW_007735479.1:50146-51776 GCF_000696425.1 Galeopterus variegatus | reverse complement strand
GGAGCGCCGCCACGCTTCCCAAGCGGTGCACTATCCAGTGCGCCACCGGGCCGGCCCGAAAAAGTTAAATTTTAAAAGACCATGTGTTGAGAACAATTCTCAAAAGAAATAAAATATTAGTATAAATTGTACACAAAGAGAGCTGTAATATAAAAAAAGGGGTAGCTATAAAAAAATAGATTGGATCATTCATTTACATGGGGATTTTGTTTCTATAAAATTTATTTCTATACATGTTTATGAATGTATCAGTCACTATAAAACAACTCCTGGAACTTGGAGGCTTAATAAAGAATTATTTTTTTTTCTTCATGTTACAGTTCAAATATCAATGCATTTGCATTCCGTTGACTGGAATTCAGTCATATGACAACAACTAGCTATCAGGAAGATGAGAAATATAACAACTTTGTGCCTCAGAAGAAAATGGAACTTACCCGTGAATAATTAACCAAACCCCACCCCAATAAGATGATATGTTTTTAGCTTTGGAAGCAGATAAATAAATAAACCAGGAATTTCTGAATAACCTAAGTCAATCCAGAAAAGTAAGTACGATCCCCTAAAGCAGGGATTGGCAAAATTTTTCAGTAAAGGATGAGACAGTAAATATTTTAGGCTTTGCAGGCCACATAGTCTCAGTGACAACTACTCAGCTCAGCTGTTGTAGTGCAAAAGCNTGCTTTGGTAGCCAAAGGTCACAAATAATGATTCTATGTGCTTGATATGTGTTGTCCTCAAAAGTCGTGTGATCAGAAAGAAGACAGTCTATATAAAACGAATCAAAATAGAGCATTCACATCTCCACACATTAGTGCACGGACCCCAGCACCCCTCTGGTGGCCATGAGTGCACATTGTCATGTGCACAACAAGCTATTGTGTCAGTGGGTCCAGGGGGTACACTGACCACTCTTCAAACGTTATTTTGCTTTGCACATATTTATACCAGTTTCACAATCAAAAAATAACATCTAGCATTCACCATCAAAATCAAGTCGTTGGGTACTGTGTTACTTTTCTTTGCAAACAAAGCACTGAGGCTATTATCAGCCAGCAAAAAGAAGGAAAAACATATAAATTTAAGAAATCATTTAACTGTATCTTAAATTTTATTGAAGCATTGCTTACTGAAAAGCAAAGTGTCATTATAGTGGAACACCAATGCTTTTCTAGAAGCAGTGGGGGTACAGAAATAAACGGTAAATTTAAAAGTAAATGTGAACTCAAAAATGTAACATTTTTCCATCTCTATTAGCAATAGAACTTTTGGCCAATGCTACTTCTTAGTGCAACACTAAAACCCAGATACCAATTCTAATACTATGCTCCAGTTAAAGGAACCCAGACTCCTTGAGGCTACTTGATTCCATGTCTTAAAGTTATAAATTATCAAAAATACTTTGTAAATTTTAGGGAAAGTGTGGGAAGTGTCCATTTAAAGACTATCCTACTAGTCAATGTGTAATAGTAGGAATGTAAAAATAATAAACAGTAATAGTCCTATTGTATTTTATTTGATAATGACATATATTTTGCTAACGTGATTATTGAGTTTAATTGAAAAAGTTAAATTTTTTTTTTTTTTGTCTTTTGTCTTTTTTCCGTGTCCGGCAACGGATCGCAACCCT
>NW_007735479.1:46196-48731 GCF_000696425.1 Galeopterus variegatus | reverse complement strand
TACATCTAATAGCTTAATTTCATTAACACTGAAGATAGTTTATCTCTGCTTTTGCATTTTCTTCTACTTATTTTTATTTAAACAATCAGAATATTGAGCGTTGTTTTAGCCACATGGTTTCAACTAAGTCAACAAGCAATGCTCAGAGCAGATCCATGTGGATAGAGGGCAACCAAGAAAGGATTTCATGTCTTTCATTTATAAAATTGATGATGGATTTAAGACAACACTGAAAAAGTATTTTCCATGAGGCAAAATAAGAAAAGATTTCATGTATTTCATTTATAAAATTGATGATGGATTTAAGACAACAATGGAAAAATATTTTCCATGAGGCAAAATAGCTGCTAATGTTACAACTACTGCTGTTGAAATTATTACCCAAAGGATAGAAATGATTTTTAATTTGACTAATTCCATACAGCACACCTCTTACCATGAACTAAAGTCAATATAGGGAGAATATTATAGGTTTCATTAAAATAATTGAGCTTTAGTTTATAAAATATATTTCTGTGGGTATCAACATAAATGTTTGGAAATATATACTCATTGCTCCTGTTATCCCATCAAAAATGTTTTAAACTATCAAGTGAAACTAAGAAGGGGGGTTAAAGAAGTAATGATCTTTGTTCAATTTTATACCAGTGCATAGCAGACATTATCTTATTTTCAAACAATATTTTTAGACCTCATGTGTTCAGATGATTGGGCTTTGGTCAATTGAAGATACTAATGGTAGGGTGACATTATAATTTTCACAGAGAGAAAACTGCATTGAAAGAGAAGCTAAATGCAAGGCAATTATATCCCCTGTCTTGACAATCGACAACAATTTAAAGAACAGTCATTATTCCAGGATCCTCCAAGCCTTGCTTGATAAGGATTTTCATGAGAGGCATGGAATGTTATTAAAATATTAAAAGTTTTATATTGTGATAATAAACAAACACAGGGCCTTTTAGGCATTAGATATGCAAAGTGTCACTCACACCTATTTCAGGGTAAAACATTCAGAAACTACTATAGTGTTGAAATCGTATGAGAAGGATTAGGGTTGGGTCCTCTCTAACATTCTTTTTTTAAAAAGTTTATAAAGGCCTTTGTTAGAGTGTTTTCTTCAATGGCACATGATTCCTGCCAGTGGATCCTGAAGACGTTTACAGGGAAGCTCCATTCCCATGCTTAACACAAATATGGAGAAAACCCTAATAAGAGAATGTCAGAAGTTTTCCATAATATTTTTAAGAGACATGAAGCATTTCAAAGAATTATGCAAATACATCATGCTGTGTGCCACTTAGCACATTTTATTATTTCACAGTTTAGTAAAATTTAGAGCTTGAGCAGTGAAAACCTCTGTCAGAGTTGTTAAAAGCGTGAGGCATCTGTAGGGCAGAATGCTGATATTAGCAGCCCACAAAATGTGGACAACTGTAACCATAAATTAGAGAAATTGCTAAGGAGATCCTTACAGAGTAAGGCAAAGATTTGAGGAGACACAGATGCCTCTGATGTCCCTGCATATGTGCATGATTTCATAGCTGCACGTTATGATATTTTGAATATTTTATTCCCATTATTTTGAGAAATAACTCTTTTAATACTCCCCAATCAAGAGTTATATGGCAATCCCAGATATAAATTATTCCAAATGTGACATTAAAAACTTATTATCGCCCGTTTTTATCATCAGCTTTATGCTTGCAAAAGGTAAAACTGAAATACTGGTGTATGCAGTCATAAAAGAGAGAGAAATAAATGATTTTGTCTTTGCAAAAGTACATGATATCCTGCAGCTCATCGGATGAGTTACAATTAAAAGAGAGTGAAAGGAAGGAGAGAGGCAGCAGATTTTGTCTTCTTCTCAGTGTTCGATGAGTCTGTATCCCATGACCAGGATCAGGGGTAAGGCTATGCTGCCTGTGCAGTGGCACAGAAGCCCACACTTAGACGGCCTTTGCACCTGGTTTGAGCTCTGCTGGTGTTGTCTAGAAATTCTTAATAACTTTTTGATCAAGGGGTTCTGAATTTTTATTTTTCAGTGGGCCCTGCAAATACACAGTCGGTCCTTCCAGTGAAGTGCAGAGTATTGTGGAAGTCTATATCCACTCGCAAAGCATGTCAACCCATGAGCATTGTACTGTACTACAATAATATAAATATTATATATAATATGTAAATATAATAATTTATATATATATTATAAAGCTGAGAATATGTGTGCCTTTGTTTTCAACCCTTAGAACATTTAGAAACCAGTGGGCCAGTCAGAGAATATAAACCCTGCTCCCCCTCTGACATTTCTAAATACATCTATTGCTTAGAATTATTCAGTGAGAGTTTTCCACTTGGGCTATAATGAAGTAGCTCATAACAGACCAACATAACTACCAAGAACAGCTAGAGAAGCAGGAAAAATTTAAATATACATATGGTTTGAAGGCATCAGAGATCAACCAAGGCAGCCAGGGGATTTGAGAGCAGGAAAAGAGAGAACTGCAGAGAAATGAACTGATATTCAATATGTTTTTT
>NW_007735479.1:43175-45462 GCF_000696425.1 Galeopterus variegatus | reverse complement strand
TTTTTTCTCTCTTTAATTTTGAAGACATTTGCCAATTTTTGGTATTGAGTAAGAAGCTAAGAATTATTGTGGAGAGCTGCTTCTGAGAGGGAGAACATTTATCAGAGATTCATCAATCTGACTATTTCGAAGAAAGAAAAATTGGATGACAGGCTGTCAAGAAAGGCAGAACTTGTGAAGTCAAGGTTCTGGAGAGAAGGAAAGTAGAGAGAAGGGAGTCTGATATCAAGAAATTCAGCATTTGCAGAATTTTTAAGCTGCATAGAGAAAGACATTAAGAAGACAAGCAAGTCAGTGAAAAGCAAAGTATTCAGCTGTCACACAGAACTGAGGTGAAAAGAAAAAAAGAATGGAGCTCAAGAGTAAGTCTGGAAGTAGGGACCATCGGAAATACCCAAAGCTGTAAGTTAGGAGCTGCAGGGGGAGAAGGGGTAAAGAGAAGCAAATCAAGTGTTACAAGAACTGGAAACTCAGCCTGAGTGAGCTCAGTCTCTGACCAGGCTATGGGAACCTGCTCCCCTGCAGGGTGACACACCAGAAGTTGGGGTGAAGATTTTGTGGAAGAAGAAAGCATTATTCAGAGGTGCTACAATTTTTCATACCAATTTCTAGAACTTAATAAAAACTTAAAGGAAAGTGAAATAATAGACAGTAAAAACAGACCCACAAGTGATTCAAATATTAAAGTTCTCAGATACAGACTTTAAAAGAATCAATACATGTGTTTCATAAAATCGATGACAAAAGGTACAGTTATACCAAAGAATTGGGATCTTTAAAAAATATCCAAGTGGAAACTAAGAACTAAAAATTTGGATATTTAAAAACGAGAACTTAATGAATGAGTTATACAAGAAATTGGGCAAATAAAAAGATGGGACTAATGGTCCGAGTGACAGGTCAATAGAAAACATACAGGCAGAAGCTTGTAGATCAGACTGCCTTAAAAACACACATAAGTGTGCACATGCAAACGCAGAAAAGGACATAAGAGATGTACAGTCAGTGATGACATTCTTATAATTGCTGTTCCATAATGAGACAACAGAGAGAGAGAGAATTCTTCAGAAGCAGCATTTAAAGAGTTAATGGCCAACATTTCTGCAAAACTAAAAAGGACCTCAAGCCACAGGTTCAAAACTATGATAATCACAACAAGGTAAATACAAAGAAAACTACTAAGAGTTTTCACCAGCAGGCCTACATAAAATAAAAAATAAAAAGATTCCTTAGGCAGAAGAAAAATCACCACAGAAAAACTGGAAATTCAAGAAAGGATGAACAGTACCAAGACCCATAAATATATTGACTGTACCGCAGTAATGATAATGCCTTGTGAGACCAAAAAAAATGTGCAAAATGAGAAAACATGAAAAGATTTACACAAAGCAAGAATGCACTGAATTAGCATTTTGGGTTTCCAGCACAAACTGGAAAACGGCAAAGTTTCTAATTTATATTTGATTGTAGTAAGTCATTTATTTGCACTTGAACCCCTAAGGCAATCAGTAAAAGAATGTACAACTATCAATCTTCCTGAGAAAATTTTGGCAACCAGCAGGAGGATGGAATGGTTTACGGCAGGCCAAAGCCCCACTGATAACAACTACAAAAGTCAGTCACATGCAAAAATCACACTTCTAAAAGCATTACAAAAGTGCAGAATCAACAGGACTGGAGGGAGTACCTTCCAGATGGTGGGAAGCCTCTCAGAGGTGAGTTGGATGTCATTTGTTGCTTTTTCTTTGGGTTTACTTGCAAGTCCAGGCTGAGATTTTGGTCTTAGTCAGTCCAGGCAGAACCTGCTGCTGACAAACCAGCAAAGCTGGCGGTTGTGGGGATTGAAATGAAAAAAAAAAATAAAAATAAAGAAAAGAAACTTGAGGTCTTCAGCATGTGGCTGACTTTCTCTTCTCAACATTGGCTGAAGTCAGAAGCTGTGAGGGGCTGGAGGATAAAGAGCTAAGATGAAACCTCTGTAAATCAGAGTGTAATTTCTCAAAGCCTAAACAAAGAATCATCAGGTGGAGGAATAGGTAAAGATACACCAGAGCATGACAGAAAGGCCTTACAGAGGGCCGGCCCGGTGGCGCACTGGATAGTGTGCTGCTTGGGAAGCGCGGCGGCGCTCCCGCCCGAGGGTTCGGATCCCACATACAGACCGGTTCCCGCTCACTGGCTGAGCAAGGCGCGGGAGCAATGCCAAGGGTTGCAATCCCATTGCCGGTCCCTGGTCCGGTACGGGGGCAACACTGAGGGTTGCGATCCGTTGCCGGACACGGAAAAA
>NW_007735479.1:27648-42793 GCF_000696425.1 Galeopterus variegatus | reverse complement strand
GGGTTGCGATCCGTTGCCGGACACGGAAAAAGACAAAAAAAAAAAAAAAAAGAAAGGCCTTACAGAAAACTGTGATCTTATATCATCGTCTAACGTTGTTCGCCCTGAGGCACTTTCTGATTTTAAATAACTAAAATCAGAATCTCTGATTATCCATCAAAAGAAAAGAAAGAAGCAGGAATTTCAGGAGCCATACAGTGTCCAAGTATCCAAGTTGGAGACTTAAGGAACCTCGATCAAATGATATTTGTCAAATTCTGAGCCTTTGTGATACAAGAGTCTAAAGTCAAAAAACTCTGAAAAGCAGAGTAGAATTTGCCACAGCATTTTGATGCCCAAGAGAAATGACCTCAGCAGAGACCTGGAGCACTACCTCCTAGGAACAGGGGCATAATCACTTGCAACTTAGGCTTTCCAAAGCCACACTGCTCACCTCAGTCCCTGACTGGGTGAGGGAACCCCCCAACACTCTACTAGCCCTGCAGAGGAAAAGGCAGCACCTGCTGTCACTGGAATACAACCTTACCCAAAGACTCGAGATGATAAACATAAGAGCAAAAATCAGTGAGCTAGCAAACAATCATATTAGAGGCAATCAACAAAACCAAAAGTTGTTTATTTTAAGAACAATTATAAAATTGATAAACCCCTAGCCAGACTTACCAAGCCTGGAGCATCGGTGGAGATGACAGAAGATCACACTTAGACCATAGAGTTTAACAACCACCAGGAATGAATGGGCTCACTCTCTGCTGTAAAAATGCCCACGTGATCGAGAGCTATTAAAGATATATATTATGTATATATGATATATATTATGTATATATGATATATATATTAGGAATGAATGGGCTCACTCTCTGCTGTAAAAATGCCCACGTGATCGAGAGCTATTAAAGATAACCTGTTTATGTATCAGAAGACTTAATATTATAAAGATTATTATATTTATAGTTCAAAAGCATTGAAGGAGTGTAACAAAATGCTCCTCAATGTTTACATTGTCCTCCGTGATTTGGTGACATGTCCCTTGGTAGTGAGTGCTAAGTAGAAAAAGGAACTGCAGATCGCATGATTAATTTGGCTGTGAAGGAAGTAGGCTGTGGCCACAAGGGAGCTTTATGAGAAAGGCAAGCTCCTCTTTTCAGTTTTAAGAGGCACTTGGTCCTGTGCACAGGTCCCGAGAGATCATAGCATGTGCTGGCCACTGTCACAGCCTTTAAGTAGAGTGGAGAAAGACCAGGGACAGTATTTGACTTGGTGTTAAACCGACAGCAATAAAAGTGATTTTGCCCTCCAAACTGTCCAGTTTTTTTTTTTATTTCCAGGAGAATCAAGGCCACTTCACTTGACCAAGAGATAAAATAAGGTATGTAGTTCTGATAGGCTGCCGTTGCATCTAGACGCACGGCCAATGCTTAAAGCCTTGAAGAGAAGCGTGCTGCCTCTGTTCCACCCCACTTCCCCTCAGTTGTAACCAATCCTCTAGTTGCAAAACTTAGTTCCTTCACCATTTTTTTCAATAATCCTATTTTACTAAGTATTTTGTAATTTTTAAAACACTACATGACTTGGGTGTTAATGAGGAGGGGAAACATGTAATTTCTCTCACCAGCACTCTCTTTTTCTCACCTTTTTACTTTGCCTACATTCATGATTCTTGGCACAGATTACAACTATCCTTCTTCTATTATCTAGACAACCTTCTCACTTTTTCTGTAGCCTACCACCTGTCTACACCCAGTTCCTGAAAGGCTCAACTTCTGAACCAAACTGTCTCATCAAAGCTTGTTCCAAACAAAATCAGGTCTCAATTGAAGGAGAGTTATCCTGCCAACAGGTCAGATAATGACATTTTCTCTTTTTATGTAAAGTATGTAGCAGCCTTGAGTTAATTTCCAGGTTAAAATGTCATTACTTTAGAAATTTCTACTTTACCCAAATGCAACACTTTGTTAAAATACAGAAGACACCTTAAAAGAGATAAAAACCCATATTGCGTTGAAAACCAAGGATAAATGTCAACGTATTGTTAGATCCTAGAGTATTTTTCACTCTCTTCAAAGCAGATAGATCTGAACTGACCTGCACTTGTTATAAACTGTGCATGATTTGCCAACTGTTATCCGTAAAGTGGGAGGAAATTCCTTGGAACTCACCCCCACACTCCTTCTGGGAAGTACATAGTCTAACAAATGGAAACTAGGCAACCCATCCACCAGAGATACAGGAAATATAGTGATTAAGAACATCACTCTGGTAGTTGAACAGACCTGAGTTTGTTTCCTTTTTCTGTTTCTTGGTAGCAGTATGTCTTTAAACTAGCCACTTAGTCTCTCCAAGCTCGGTTTTCTCACTTGCAATACAAGGATGTAATAATATCCACCACGCAAGGCAACTTTGGGCTTTTATACAGATAATGTCAGTGCCAGGTACACAATAAACACTCAGTAAATGTCCCGTTGCACTTTTATCTACATTAATACTTCTCTTATTTCCAGGCTCATGCATGTCACAGAGGACATAGAAAATGACCTCGTACCCTGGAAGGTGAAAGCTCATAGATAAAGGCCTAAATAAAGGGCTGTAGAAAACAAGATCCTATAGAGTAGTTTCCTACTGATAACTGTAATTTTTAAAATAAATCTGTCTGATCAAATGTCAAGGAGCCAAGAAATGAACCCTGCAGAAAAGCTGCTCCATCCCTCAAAGGCACACTGGCTGAATCCCTCCTAAATGGAGAACTGGACTAGGAACAGAACAATTCTACATACCATCTACCTTTATGATTATAAATGGGATTCCTTCAAGATCAATACTGAATGCAAAGATAAGACATTAACGCTGTGTGTGGCAAATACCAGAGTTGGTAGGATTCTTGATGATAAGAAAAGGTAAGTTCCATGAACCTGTGTTCTTTGTCAGCTGAAGAAGAGAACCAATTACCTTAAAAAAACAACATTTCTCTAGAGATATTTGTACAGAGGAAAGAGAGAAAATATTATAAAAATATGCCTTATACTCCCCCAAATTTTATATGTAACATAAAAGTATGAACTTCTATCAAAACAAACAATAAACATAGTTTATGGAAAAATTTGAAGTTGAAATGCAAATCCGGAAGGCTGAAACGCTGGTTGGGATAAAAGTGGAGCTTTCAGAGAGAAGGAAAGTTCGTTGATAAACCAAAAAGTAATAGTCCAATGAAAATTCATTCTGATAATATGAAAAAAAAAGTAATTAATAGTGAGAAACTTCAAATTAGAAGAGGCAAATGTCAAAGAAAAGCACAGAGTAGGTCTTTGAGAAGACCTCCCAGACTGTGAAGATAAAGGACAAATAGGTAAAAATTATAAATTTAAGGAATTAGACAAAAAAATTTGAAATTTGAGAAGTTAAAATAATTACTAATATAATTAGTATGAGGATATATACCTTTAAAACATCCAGAGAACACAATAACCAAATGTATGTCATATTACAACAAAAAAAGAAATACAAAGGAATAAGAAAACATGAAGAATGTAATACACATTAAATAAATGTGAAATCAATCTTTTGAGTTATGACATATAAATAAATATAAATATATTTAAATTAGCCAATTAAAAGAAAAAGACACTCAGAATAGGCTTTAGAAAAGCAGGTCTTTTATAAATGACAGCCAAAAATAAAATGACACAGGCACATTAACAATAACAGGAGGTATAAAACATTATAAGTTATTTGAAAAAAATGTCAAAATGACAAAATTTGTAATAAACCAAGTAAAATTAAAGAGAAAAAAGCACAGTAAAGTGGGCTAAAATGATAATTTTATATGGTTGAAAGCAAAATCTAAAGATAACATAAGTCCTAAACCTATATGTACTGAAAATATATTAAAATATATAAAGAAAAACAGTTTCATAGGAAAGGAGATATTGATAATAATCCCATTGCAACGGGTAAAAACATCACACCTTTCTGAGTTGACATAAAATAAGGAGACGAAAAAGTGCTATCATAGATGATTTGAGAATGACAATAACATAAAATTGTTATATAAAATTTTTCATTCTTTTCAGAAAATTGAAGAAAATATTTAGAAAAATAAGAGTCACTAAGTTAGTACTCTTGCTATGTAAGAATTTAATAAAATAATAAGTAAACCCTTTAAACCACAAAAGATACAAAAGTGAAAGTATAAACTTTTATTCTGCTATAGAGAAAATATAAAATAACTAAAAAGAATCTACTTCTGTAATAAAATAATTCAAGATACCAATTTAAGCAAGTAGGTATTTCATGTTAGAATATCAACATAATATTGAAATATTCTTTTAACTGCTTTCTAGACATCTAACTCTTACAGTATTTTCTTTTTTTTTTTTGTCTTTTATTTTCTTTTTTAACATAATATTGAAATATTCTTTTAACTGCTTTCTAGACATCTAACTCTTACAGTATTTTCTCTTTTTTTTTGTCTTTTATTTTTCTTTTTTTGTGACCGGCAACGGATCGCAACCCTCAGTGTTGCGCCCGTACCAGACCAGGACCGGCAACGGGATCGCATCGGCGTTGCGCCCGCACCTTGCTCAGCCAGTGAGTGGCCGGTCTGTATGTGGGATCCGAATCCTAGGCGGGAGCGCTGTAGCAGTGCGCCACCGGGCCGGCCCCTCTTACAGTATTTTCAAGAAACTAATTTTGGAGTATGCGTAAGTCCTAAAACACAGATGTTCCAAGTATGAAAAGCTTTCCTAAAGAAAAAAATAAAATTGTAAGCAAAAATATATACAAAGATTTTCATCTATGGAATGTTTAACAGTAAAAAAAAAAAAGGAAGCAAAATAAATGTCCAAGAATGAGGTTAAGTAAAATATTTTTTTAAAGTACATTCAAAAGGACTTTCAATTAATATAGTATATCGACTACCTATCATTTTCTTTGATCCTTTCTCACTTTCTCAGACACCATTCAGATGAGAAGAAATAAAAAATGGTGAGAAGCCAGAATAATGAAGATGTTCATTGGGACAGAAGAGTTTTCAAATATTTTTTGGAAGATACAAAGCAAATAAGAAGTGACTTATGGAAGCAGGATAGAGGTGGCTGCCACATGCAAAGATGTCCTTCCTGGTAGGCTGATATTGAACCTGTTCTACCTATAACAGCTGTCACGAGCACAAAAGATTCTTCACTAAAGATGTCATGGCCTTTTCAGAGGGGTCTAGAACAGAGTGGATACAAATACCTCAAACCAAAGCCTTCTGTATTCCCAGATTTGTTGGTAGTCTTAAATAGCACTTCCCAAACTCTCTTGGTAAAGCAGTGCCTGAGTGTAAATAGGCCCAAGTGTGCACGTAGAGTTCATGGTCAGTGTTGCTATTGTCTCAATCTTAAATGTTATTGGAATACAGACAGTTAATGAAAATTTGAAAGGAGAAAATATGCACCGTGAAAAAGAAAGGTTAAGACAAGTGAACAGAAAAATGGCCCCAGAACTAACTAACATGATTCAGGGAACTAAAAAAAACAAATAAATAAAAATTATTATCAAAGACATTTAAGAAAGCATTGCACCCACAAAATAAAAGACTAATGAGCTAAAAACAAAACAGCAAATTGGAAATAACCCAAGAAATTATAAGACTGGTGCAATAAATGAAGTCTATTGAATGGTTGAAAGATAAATTTAAGATTATCAAAGACATTTAAGAAAGCATTGCACCCACAAAATAAAAGACTAATGAGCTAAAAACGAAACAGCAAATTGGAAATAACCCAAGAAATTATAAGACTGGTGCAATAAATGAAGTCTATCGAATGGTTGAAAGATAAATTTAAGGGGCCGGCCTGGTGGCGCACTGGAGACTGTGCCGCTTGGGAGCGCGGTGGCGCTCCCGCCGAGGGTTCGGATCCCATGTGGAGACCGGTTCCCGCTCACTGGCTGAGCGTGGTGCGGGCGCAACACCGAGGGTTGTGATCCCGTTACCGGTCAGTAAAAAAGACAAAAAGGAAAGAAAAAAAAAAAAGAAAGATAAATTTAAGAGAAAATCATTCATTAAGGAATGAATAGAGAAAATGGAGAGAAGAAAATCATCAAAGAAATAAAAATGTTTACGTTTGTCAGAGTTGAAGGACACTAATCTGAGACTGAAAGGGCCAATGCAATGAAAGTCAAGAAGTGAAAAATATCACTCAGAACATAATTGTGAAATGTAAAAACACTAACAATGAAGAACAGATCTTAGACACACTCAGAAAAGATGGGAGGTCTGTATGAAAAGAGAATCAGATTGGCATTGGACATCTCACCAACAATGCTACATATTAGAATACAATGGAGCAGTGCTTCCAAATTCTGTGGGATTTTTTTTCACTTTAAAATTAAAAAGTTGGCCAGATATCAGTAAGGGTGGGGAAAAAAAAGGCTTTTTAACTTATTACAAGAACTTTAAAAATTCGTTTCCCTTACAACTTTTCTTAAAATTTTGTTTGTGTAGATAACCCAGAAAAATGAGGTATTAAACCAAGAAAAAAGATGTGGAAACCAGGAAAAAGTAGACTTAATCCAGAAGAGAAGAGAAAGTTCCAGTATTACAGCTTCACAGCAGGTCAAAATAGCAAAACATTTGTGGACAGCCAGAGGACCCCGGGAAGGAAGAGCGTTGAAAAACCAAATATTGGCGGAGAAGAATTTGGAAAAAAGTGAAGAAATGTTAGAGAAACAGAAGGCAACGTAAAACCAAACATTACAGGAACATCAGAAAAAGCAAAAGCTGACAAAGAAAGGAAATGTACTGATATCTCACTGCTTGTCTGTCACTGCAAGGACAAAGAAGAGATTTAATTTTGGTTACATTAGCTGTTATAAATATTCATGTTCTAGTGTCTAGACAGGTAATGCAACATCAATGTGTGGAGGAGAGATGTTTAAAAAATGGTGGGCAGAATCTACGTCTTAAGAGATCATGCGTCTTCTTATTTAAGGCATTCCATTTTTAAAAGTACTTTTTGCAGTATGACCACCAGTAGTAATCAATTTGGGTTCTTGACAAATGTTAAAGAACGCTGCAAATATAAAAAGAAAAGCACAAATGACTGAAGTTAGGAAGTGGAACAACCGAGGAAAAGTTGAGTGGAAGAGCACTCACTAACGCCTGCTCTCGACCAAGACAAGGGACAATCTATACTTGACGGAAAAGATATATTTACATTTAGGTTACTTAAAATTACCAAGTAACCAATGCAGGAAACAGAGAGGAGAGGTTTGGGAGGTGATTTAGTGAGGTGATCCATACTCTGTCATTATCAGAAAGGAATAAACAAAATTGCTAAATCAAGAAAGAGACTGACAGTATATTGTTTAGAGAAATAGAGGCAGTATTTAGCAGACTCCAAGGTCACTCAGTGGGGACTTGGGGTGTTTCTGAGACAGGAAACTACTACTTTCCAAAAGAAATCTATTATTGATCACCAATAAAAAATACATTGTGGATCTGTTACAAAATACCTTTATATATGAGGGGGTCTTCAAAAAGTTCATGGAAAAATTTGTATTCTTTTTAATTCTATTTTTCCACTAACTCTTTGAAGTACCCTCATTGCTCTGACCATATTCTAACACTGTTCTGAGACTTTTCATGTTCGAACTCATTAAATCATCACGGCACCGATGAGAGATAGGCACAATTGTTATCTCCATGTGGAGAAAGGTGCCCAGAGGTTGTCCAAGAACCACAAGAGCTGTTTCTCTGAGCGTCTGTGCAACTTAGCTGTTCTTGTAAGATTTATGACCAAAAGGTTCTTCTTGCCCTGCTACTTACATTGCCACATTTAATTAACTTAATACTTGCCACTTTCTGTATTTGGAGGGACTCCTTGTCAATTATCTGGAAGTCTTTTCTTGCCCTAGATAGGTGGTCAGATTATGATCACCTATGTTTTAAGTCACCTGAAGTACATCTTTAGACATTGTTCAGTTGGGAATATAAATATGAGCCAACACTGTGTGTGTCAATGGAAAGAACCTGTTTATAACTGTTTGGTTTCATAATATAAATCCAAATCAATATGTTACTGGAAATCCAGGGTAGGAGGGGGAGGGAAAATATGCAGAAAAAGCCCAATCTGTCCTTCCAGGTGAGCACCAGTCTCTTCTCCCTTCCGCCTTTCCTCTCTCAACTGGCACAGCTACAGAGGTCCGCAGGACTGCCTTTTAGTGACACCTGCTGGGACAGATCTGGCAGAAGGGCTTGCCGATTTGCTTTCTTTTAGCCGCTGTGTCTGTCAGATCCTGAGTCAGCAGCCCACTCTATTTCACATTGATGCTTGGACAGCTCAGGTCTGAAAAATTGCCCCTTCCCTTGGGGCAACTGCTTTTCAGCTTCCTCAACATTCCTAAAGGAGAATGACCTACATGCCAGCATGACAAAGATCCAGAAATTTATAGAAGCTTCATTGTAAGCCTAAGTTCTTAACAGGGACTCAAAACTGCCAACACCAAATAAAGAGAGAGATTTTGCAGTAGTGCAGGAAGTCATTAAAATAATGAATCACCCAGCTGGGTTTTGAGCTCCTTTCCCACTAATTTAATGAAAAGATTTATTATCTTTACAATTTACACTTTTGTAAGTTTTTGTACTTACATTTATCATTTACATCTTCACAATAAGTAACTATCTTTGTGTTTTATTGCTAGGCAAATTATAGCTAGCAAACAAATGCTATTATTTTGGCAAACTCATATCTTATAGCTAAGAAAATCTAAAGTTTTATTTTAAATTAAGACAACATTAAGCAAACAAATGACATTTTTTCCCCTTTGTGACTACAAAACAATGATTCAATGCTTCTTTTTCTCATGACTTGTCTTTCAATATTGATAGGCTTTATTTTAAATAAGCATTTCAATGTAAATTAAAACTTTACCATTGTCTTTGAAAACTATGATTTGACTAATTAAGAACCGACTTGAAATTTAGAGCTTCCAAGTTTGGAAATTCTTTGTAGTTTCATTTACTTTTATTGGAATAAAGTGAGATATCTGTTGCTGCTGCTTTCCTTTTGTTTACTGATCCTAAACAAAACTTAATGGAGCCCCAAATCTACTGACTCAGTCCCCCTTTGGCAATATGCCTTTCTCTGATTTCCAGATTTCACTTGATGTTTTTAACACACTAATCTTGTTATAAAAATATTTAGAAAATTACCAAAAATTAAGGAGAAGATAAGGGGGAAAAAAAAAAAGCTTAGCAATAATCCCACCATTAGCACCAATAATACTTAGGCATATTTTCTTTAAAAATGCATTTCAGCATGTTTTGTTTATATTTCTATGCTATATTAGCTCTTTATCAGTAAACTATTTTCCTATGTCATTTTTTTAAGCAAGAGTTTAATGTGTGAATAATGCTAAATCTTATATACTTCCCATTTATCTTGGGAGGCATTTAGATTATTTCCAACTGTTTAGTATTCTACTAACTACTTGTTCTAATACTATTATTGTTAGACTATTGTTACTATATTATTAGTCATAGAGTAATAGCTAGTTTTTAGAATAAATACCTTATTGCTCATTTAATCTGATTTCATTTGTGCATGGATAACTATCAGGAACATAGAATATAACTATGCTTCAAACCTTGCCTTCCCCTGCAGAGGTGGCCTTCAGTTTGGGGAAGAGGGAGGAGGCGGCCTCTTTCAGGTCGATGATGCAGAACTTAGAAAGTATTGTTTTCTTTCTGACTTAATGTTTTACAAAACCAGAAGTAACATGTAGTTGTGACAGATGAAATTAAGAGCACGTGCATTGAATGTAAAAGCAGTCTGAAAAATTATATTTACGGTCAGATAGGCTACCCTTTACTCTCTCTCTCCATTGGTCTGAAATCTTGTTTGGGGGGGTGGGGGGCAGAGAAACAAAAACAAAATTTCTGAATTAGAATGAGCTATTTCATGCATATCTCTAAGTCCAACAAAAAACAAGAAGAAAAGATAAATTCTTTTGTTATAAAAGTGTTACAAATGTCTCCATGACTGGGGGTAAGGAATAGCACACAGTAGTTCCCCCTTATCCACGGGAGATACATTTCTAGACCACCAGTGAATGCCTAAAGCAAATAGGACCAAACTGGATCACCATCAATTGAGTTTCTGTTCATGTCTTCCACCCACAAATGTAATGCCTTTTCCATCTTAGATAAGCACTTAGCACACACTGTGGCCATAACTTCTGCAGTTTGAGGTGTAAAAATAAAACTAGCATGAATTTATTTTTCCTTCTGCACAATTCCACGGATAGAAGATTCGTTCTTACAATCAATCTTCACACACTCAGCATATGATATTTTTTCCTTGTTAAGTCTAGAACTTTAAACTTTTCACTTGGGAGAAGTACTTTACAGCTTCTCTTCAGCATATCTGAATTGCCGGCATCACTACTCTTGTGCTTTGGGGCCGTTATTAGGTAAATTAAGGGTCACTTGAACACAAGGACTGCAGTACACTATGGTCGATCTGATAAACAAGATGCATACTATGTGACCAACAGGCAGGTCGCATCTACAGCGTGAATACGCTGGACAGAGGGATGATTCACGACCCAGGCAGGCTGGAGCGGGATGTCACGAGATTTCATCATGCTACTCAGAATGGCCTGCAATTTAAATCTTATCAATTGTTCATTCTGGAATCTTCCATTTAATATGTTCATACTGCAGTTTACCCTGGGATATCTGCAACTGCAGAAAGTGAAATCATGGGTAAGAAGGGGGGAATACCACATTTCTTTATTTTTCCATTTCCACAGTTATATCTACTTGAAACACATCACTTATCAAGGTCAAAGAGAAATCCAATATTAGTTCATTTTAAGCTTATAACTGAATTCTGGAAGTTTAAGCAACATCCCTCTCCAAGGCTGGCTAAAGCTCCCCATGCTGAAATCAATCTTGATGCCTGATACAACGGTTTCTCTTTATACTCGTGATCTCATTGTGGCATACTGGTCTCTATAATATGGCTGTTGTTCTTGCTTGTCCGGACCCCCAAATATTTTGTGGAATTTCAGCTAGTCTTTTTCTTATTTTAAATTGTCCATGACTTCTTCTTGCCACTTGGCCCCTAGTCTTGCCTTCAGTGAGCACTTCATAACTGGTGGACATTGATGATATCATGACCTACATTCGTGACTGCATGCTGTGAGCTGACAGAATTCCATCTCTGAAAAAATACTTTCACTTCTATTAGCCCCAACTTTGTGAAGTTACTGATTCTGTATTTCTCCCATTTCCCTAAGTATCTACTGCCTGATACCCACTTCTTTGCAGTACTATGAAACAAACAAAAAAATGGCTAGCTCAAATTCTGCAATTTTCACTTCAAAATGTGGATTGAAAAGTAGACATCTTCTATTACTGCACTGAAATATTTTGTCTCTTGCAAACAAAGACTGGGCTAGCCAAAAGCCAAATGAAAATATTGATCATGTTGATCATTGAAATGTCAATTTAGTTGAATTTAAGTTCTCCCCAAATTATTTATGTGAAAGTTTTGCCACAATTGAGCAAGTGTTTAACATGAAGAATTTTGAAGAGAAGGTTATAGAGGAGTATTTGGAGGATTCAGGATCCTTCTAACCCCGACTGCACTAAGCTTGTTTTATCAGGTGAAGCAGACAATCTGCCCAATTGTTTCATGTTGTTCCTGCCTTACTTGTTCATTTCATGTTGCTGTAACAGAATACCTGAGATTGGGTATTTAGAAGGAAATTAGGTTTATTTGGCTCGTAAGCTTGTTTTATCAGGTGAAGCAGACAATCTGCCCAATTGTTTCATGTTGTTCCTGCCTTGCTTGTCCATTTCATGTTGCTGTAACAGAATACCTGAGATTGGGTATTTAGAAGGAAATTAGGTTTATTTGGCTCGCGATTCTGGAGGCAGGGAAGTCCAAGAAACATGATGCCGGCATCTGCTTGGCTTCCGCTGAGGGCCATATCATAACATGGCAGAAGGTCAAAGGGGAAGCAGACACACACTAGCAGATTAACACCAGGAAAAACCTCACTTTATAATAACCTGCACTCGCAGTAACTAATCCATTCTGGCCAGAGCAAGAACCCACTCACTCCTGAGAGACTGAATTAATCTATTCATGAGAGATCCACCCCCATGACACAAACACCTCCCGCTAGGTCCACCTCCCAACACTGCCACATTGGCAATTAAATTTCAACATGAGTGTTTATGGGGACAAACCACATTCAAACCACAGCCCAAGGGGAAGCCAGTCTTCTCTAGTATCACTCCCACCACTTTTTACTATTCCTAGATCTATAAACACTGACAGCTCTGTGCAAACCTTGGAATAGAAAGTTGTTACCCCAAAAGAATTCCAAGATTTTGATAATGTATAATAACAAACATCTGAAAACTGTGTGGAAATTGACAACATGGATGGTAGACCAAGGAGAGAGAAACATACTATTAGATTTGGTTAAATTCATTGATACAATTCAGCTACAACAGGTTCCAGGTTCAATGTGCTTCTTAGGCAACTGTGAGTGATTCTTATTATTCGGATGTTTGGTTAACTAAAATTTGAACACATTAGTGGCTTACTCTAAATGAAGTAAATGCTCACATTTCCTTGATGTAAAGTAGAGAAGAGCATTGGGTGAATATAAATGTTAAAATAAATTTGCCACTTGTGAACATTTCATCCACACATTGTAGCTTGGGAATGTAATTCCTTTGTAAGGCCTTAAGAAGCAGTTTGGTAAGGAAACATCCAGCACCTGTCAAAGTGCATTCGTCACTATTTTCTGAAGGCACTGATGAGAAAATGTGCCCACCTGATTTTAATGGCCATATATGAATAAGTGGCAGAGACCAACATCAGCATACTGGGTGCAGTAACCATAATAATACCCAGCTTTAGAGGTATAATTCTCTTTGTCTGTGTCACAATTTTGTCCTCAGGAACCATGGCCATCTCTGCCACCCAAAGGATGTAACTCTGGTGTATTATGTGGATTGCATCAGGCCAATAAGTTCTGGAGAGGAGTAGCAGCTACCCTAGATATCTTGAAAAAACACATGGCAAAAATGAGGATTTTCCACCTTAATGAAGTCTAATAATCCAATAGTATGGAATACTTGGGCATACAACCTCAAAATAGAAGGTAGGTACATTAAGAAGAACCCTGAGGACTCGAGTATTAGAGGCAACATGCAGCATGTTTGGATTTGAATTCTAATTCACATACAGGTGTCAAGAAAGATGTTAGCTATGAGTGAGACTTAAAGAAGGAGAAAAGTTTTGAACCACAGAAGCCTGCAAGACAAGTAGATCTGCAATTTTATTTAGGGGATCCAATGCTTCAGCTATCTATGGTAGACGAAATTTCTATACAGAGCCAGTGGCAAATCCCCAGAGGAGTAATATACTGAAAGCCACTTGATTTTGGAGTAAAAAGCCTCTTTGCAGAAATCACTCTTTTTTTGAGAAGCAGCTTGACACTTGGGTACTGATGAGAAGGAATGCCTGATCAGGAGATAAGGGTGGCCCGTCACAATCTGAACATCATATGATCAAATTAACTGCAAAGCAACCTTCCATCATCATGTGGAAATTGTGCACGTGGTGCTATGCCTGATCAGTTCCAAGGCTCAATTTAATAGGTAGATTGCTCACATTTTCAACAGGCCTGCTCCTGACATACTTCCACCCTTATTTCAATGTATCTCAGTGACTCATAGAGATGTGCCTATGACTTGATAACTGAAGAAGAAAAAATTCTGGATTACAGACAGCCCTTTATATTATGCGTTCTTCTGGAAGTACATTTCTACAATGTTCTATCCCTGTTCAAGGGTGACCTTTTTTTTTTGGACACAGGAGAAGAGAAATCCTTCAAGTGGGTACAATTTTGTGTACCATTTTCTAGAAAAGTATCTCTACCCATCATGTGGATGACCTTATGACTTGGGCTGATAGACAGAGATCTGGAAGAACATGATCAAAATATTACTGGCAGGTAGATCAGTAAAGAGCTATGAGAATGAGATGAATGAGGTTATAATATCTGCGTGCTGTGTGAAAGCTCATGCAAAGCTTGTGACCACTGAAGATAATGTGTTATTTACCACAATAGTTCAATCTCAGGTTATTTATCTCATGGCTGGCATTTATGTGAATTAATTCAGCTGGCATTTGTAGGGATTAAAATGCTAATTTAAAGCACATTATCTTGTTATTAGAATTATTTACCATCTTATCTTAATGTCCTCTCCTCTGTTGTGGGTTGAATTGTGCCATCAAAAAAAATTTTGAATTCCTAGCCCCTGATTCTTGTAAACTAAGGTCTTTGCAGACATAATTAAGATATAAGTTAGTATGAGATCATACTGGATTAGGGTGGGTTGTTATTCAATATGACTGATACCCTAATGAGAAGGGAAGAAGAGACACAGACACATGGGGAGAAGGCAATGTGGGGACTGAGGCAGAGACTGGAGTGACAGCTACCAGACAAGGAATGCCAAGGATTTCGGGAATCACTAGAAGCTAGAAGAGGCAAGAAAGGATTCCTCCCCTAGAACCTTCATGGAGAGCCTCGCACTGGCAGCACCTTGATTTTAGGCTTCTAGCCTCCAGAACGTGAAAAAATAAATTTCTCTTTTTTTAAGCCACTCAGTTTGAGGTATTTTGTCATAGCAGCCTTAGGACACTACATCTCCTAACTCTTTTTTGGGCAACACAGTAACTTTCTAGTCATTCTTTAACCCGTTTCCTTGGGTGAACCTACAGATCAGTCTCTAAGTGTGGCCTCGAGTTCATCTGCATGAGAAATACATATGGTGCTTATTAAGAATGTAGAGTCCTGGCCCTCACCTGTCTTATACCTACTGAATCAGAATCTAAGGTGCTCTAGAATCTGCATTTTAAAACTAACACATAGTATGCAACAGGAACTCCACTGAGTACACTGCATATACTTAATCCTCACAAGGCATAAGTAGTTTACTATTATGATTCTCATTTTACAGATGGGAAACTGGAGCACTAAAAGATTAACAAGGTCACACAATCAGAAAGTAGAAGAGCAGAGATTTAATCCCAGGTCAAGATATCCTGGGTCCAGAAACCATACACCTAGC
>NW_007735479.1:23514-27080 GCF_000696425.1 Galeopterus variegatus | reverse complement strand
AGAAGAGCAGAGATTTAATCCCAGGTCAAGATATCCTGGGTCCAGAAACCATACACCTAGCCACTATATTTCATTATATATGGTTTTTTTTATCATGGTCTCCACATCCTTAAGCCCTCGAAAATTGAAATCCAGTGGTATGTTATCTTTTCCATAAAAAGCAAATAATAGCAACAATCATCAATCACCTTTTTTCCAACTCTGCTTTCATGTTTTCTTCCCTTTTTAAATAAGTTTATTCCCTTCTCACTTCCTTTTTAAACCTTTAACCCATTGCAATCTTATTTCAACTACTGCCATCTTTTTTGAGTAGTATTACTGAAGTTACCAATAGATTCCCTATAATCACAATCTGACATCATCAAAATGGCAAAATAGACAATCAGTCCCTGATGTCACAAAAGATCTACTTACAACTATTAAAACACAAAAACTGCCTTGCTGAAATCACTGGAACTTGGAGGAAGAGGAGCAGAGACCTGCTGAGTATGTGAAGGCATGGAAAGCCACAGTAAGCAGGAGGAGGGATCACACAGATAAGATCCAGACCTAGACACTTCCTGGGCTGGTGTGGCACAGGGAACAGAGCAGCTATGTGGAGGAAGCAAAGCTGCAGCAGTGCCCTATGTGTGAAGCGACTTGGTGTCTTCATGAAAGAAGAAGGAGGAGGGATCACACAGATAAGATCCAGACCTAGACACTTCCTGGGCTGGTGTGGCACAGTGAACAGAGCAGCTATGTGGAGGAAGCAAAGCTGCAGCAGTGCCCTATGTGTGAAGCGACTTGGTGTCTTCATGAAAGAAGAGTGCCATGACCACAGGCAAAGAAACAAAATCACTTCAGAGTGCACCATCCTGTTTCTCAGGCAAGTAAATTTGCCTTTCAGCAAAGGACAGATCATCCAGACAAAAATGAGCCAAGTGACATCAGAGTTAATCTCCACTGTAGATGGATTAGACTTAATGGATATTTATAAAATATTTCATCCAACAGCTTCAGAATACACATTCTTCTCAGTAGCACATGGAAAATTATCTAGAACAGACCACATGTTATGACATATATCAAGTCTCAACTAATTTTAAAAAATCAAAATCATATCAACTACCTTGTTTGACCACAATGGAATAAAACTAGCAATCAGCAAAAGGGACACTAGAAACCACACAAATACATGGAAATTAAACAATATGCTCTTAAGCAATGAATGGGTCAAAGAAGAAATCAAGAAGGAAGTCTTAAAATTCCAGGAGACAAATGAAAATAAAAACACAACATACTAGAACCTATGGGGTATAGCAAAAGCAGTTCTACGAGGGAAATTTATAGCAATACACAACTACATCAGAAAGAAGAAAGACTTCAAATAAACAACCTAACATTACACCTCAACAAGCTGAAAAAATGAGGACAAACCGAACCAAAAATTAATTAAAAAGAAATAACAAAAATCATAGCAGAAATAAGAGAGATTTTAAAAATTCAAAAGGTTGATAAAACAAACAGTTGGTTTTTCAAAAAGTTCAACAAAATTAATAAACCTTTAACTAGACTAATGAAGGAAAATAGAGAGAAGACTTGAAATCAGAAATGAAAAAGGAGACATTGCAACCAATCCCACAAAAAATACAAAGGATCATAAGAAACTGTTATGAACTAACTGCTATGTGCTAACAAACTGGAAAACCTAGAATAAATGGATAAATTTTTGGACACACACAACTTACTAAGGTTGAATCATGAAGAATTAGAAAACCTAAATGGACATACTAAAGCAAAAATAAACAAACAGGACCTCATCAAATTAAAAAGCTTCTGCACAGCAAAGGACACAGTCAACACAGTGAACAGACAACCTACAGAATGGGAGAAAGTGTTGCAAACTACACATCAGACAAGAGGCTGATATCCAGAATATATAAGAAACTCGAACAGCCCAAAAATATAAAACAAATAACCCAATTAAAAAATGGGCAAAGGACCTGAACAAACATTTCTCAAAAGAAGACATGCAAATGGCCAGGAGGTACATGAAAAAATGCTCAACATTACTAATCATCTGGGAAATGCAAATTGAAACCCTGAGATATCATCTTACTCCAGTTAGAATAGCTATTATCAAAAAGACAGAAAGTAACCCATAAATATGTACTTTAAAAAAGAAAATAACAAATGCTGACAAGGATGCAGAGAAAAGGACACTCTCCTACATTGTGGGTGGGAATGTAAATTAGTACAGCCATTGTTGAAAATACTATGGAAGATCCTCAGAGAAATAAAAATTGAACTACAATATGATCCAGCAATCCCAAAAATAATGAAATCAATATATCAAAGAGACACCTACACTCCCATGTTTACTGCAACACAATTTATTTTTACTTTTTAAGCAAGCTATTCTTTTTTTATTGTAGTAAGAATATTTAAAATGAGTTCAATGTTTTTAACAAATTTTTAAGTGTGCAATACTGTATTGTAGACTATAGTCACATTGTTGTACAGAAATCTCTATAACTTATTCATCTTGCATGCAAACAAATAATTCTTGAATATAAACAAACACTGGCTGAATTTTCCTTAAAGCATTACTATGGTATGATGGCACTGGCACTTAGATTTTAATTTAATGTTGGTTCCTATCATGACAGAGGAGATGAAATTCCTTTTTCTTAATTGAAATTTAATTGATTGTATACATCTGTGGGGTACAGTGCTGAGTATCAACACCTGTGTGTTATATGTGATGCTGAAATCAGGATAATTAGTATATTTGACATTACACAATGTAATCGTTTTTTGTGGTCCTTTACCAATTTCTTGCTAAACCTCTTTCTCTCTCCCCCTTTCCCACCTCTGGTGGCCTCAGCTCTGTTTTCTCCTTTTGAAAGTTCCATGAATTATTGTGCAACTCTATTTATAACAGCCAAGTGCTGGAATTAACCTAAATGCCCATCAATGGATGAATGAATTAAAAAAAAACCTGTGCTATTATACACAATAGAATACAATTCAGCTATCAAACTCTATTTATAACAGCCAAGTGCTGGAATTAACCTAAATGCCCATCAATGGATGAATGAATTTAAAAAAAACCTGTGCTATTATACACAATAGAATACAATTCAGCTATCAAAAAAGAAAGAAAGAAAGAAAGAAAAGAAAAAGAAATCCTGTTATTTGCAGCAACATGGATGGAACTGGAGACCAGTATGTTAAGTTGAAGTAAACCAGGCACAAAAGGCAAATACCACGTGATATCAATCATATGTGGAATCGAAAAAATTTTTTAAATTTAAAAAGTGATTCTCATAGAAGTAGAGAGTAACATAATGGTTCCCAGAGGCAGAAAAGAGGTGGATTAACAGGTACAAAGCAATGCTATCTACCCTAAGTTAATCAATGTACAATATATGTATATATTCAAACAACACAGTATACCCCACAAATACGTACAATTAAATAATAAGAAAATAAAAGAATTCCCTATAATACACAGTGAGAACTTTTTTGTGAGCTGCCTAGCTGACCTTTCTAAACATTTTGCATTTCTTCCCTGTTCCTTTTTT
>NW_007735479.1:21382-23137 GCF_000696425.1 Galeopterus variegatus | reverse complement strand
CTAAGTTAATCAATGTACAATATATGTATATATTCAAACAACACAGTATACCCCACAAATATGTACAGTTAAATAATAAGAAAATAAAAGAATTCCCTATAATACATAGTGAGAACTGTTTTGTGAGCTGCCTAGCTGACCTTTCTAAACATTTTGCATTTCTTCCCTGTTCCTTTTTTACATTTCTTTGTCTTGACTTTCTCAAGCCCAGTCAGTGCTCACCCCCACGCTTTCTCTGACAACCATTTTCTCTTCTTGTTGGCTTATATTTTTATTTCTACTGTGTAAATTCTGGTCTTAATAGGTATTTCTTATCTTATTATTCTGTACCAGCGTTTTCCAAATCGAGAACAATTTTCCTGAAATGTTTTCATAAAATGCAATTGTATAAGTTTGTGAAGTTGTGCATACCATGTACCTGTCAATGTAAAAGAATCTGATAAATGTTACATTAAAGAAAAAATTCTGATTTTGCTTAACCAAATATTTTCTGAATTTTTTGACCATAAAATATATTTCTGTGTTTGTGAGTGTGTGTGAATAAAAATTCCACATCACTTTGTAAAACAAGTTCTGCATACTTTTCCTGGGCTTTTTTTTTATCCATTCCCACATTTCGAACACTTCCTTTGACATTTGATTTTGAAATTTTTTTACTCCAATTTTCTCTTCTAGGTTTCAGACCCATATTTTTAATTGCCAACTGATTCTCCCCTCTGTATTCATTATCTGAACCTCAAATTTGACATATTCATAAAGAGCTTTGTATGTTGGCGAGTAAACCTTTTTTTAAAGGCTTAGCCTATGTCAGCTAATGGTGACAATATCAAGTCAATCACCAAGAAAGCTGAGAGTATTCCTAAATTTCTTCTTCAATATGAATTAGTAAGTTCAGCTATTTCTATCGAGTTATTCTTCTAATCTGTCATTTCTCTTCTGTATCACTGCTGGTGTTTGAATTCAGTCACTCATTTCATGCCTGTACTATTAAAATAGTTTTGACTGGTCTTTCTGCCTCTTTCTTCCAAATGGGTCCCAAAGACATCTATCTAGAATGAAAATGTATATATATATAGTATGCGTGTAAAAATCGTTTACTTATGTCCCATCATCTTAGGGTGACATATGAAGTCACTAATATTGAGAGACATTCTCCTCAATTATCTACCATTTTTCTGCACAAACCCCACACTGTAGCCACACACAGAATTGGTTATGTTCCTCTAAAGATACACTTTCTTTCATACAACTCTACTCTCACTCATTCTATTTCATCTGCCTAGACCAGTCTTTACTTATTCTCTCTCAATTTTCATCATTCTTTAAGATCCAATTAAAATATTTTCATCTATATAAAGCATTACTTGATAAAAAAAAAGGCTAAGATAATTTTTCCTCTCATTTAAACTCCTAGAGTACCATGTAACATCCTCTATTTTAAGATATACAGCTCTAACTGCCACTGGAAAACAGTAAACACATAATTATAAAAAGCAAATATAGATAAAATATAAAAACAAATACAGATAAAAGAATTAATATCATAAGTGAAAACAAACAGTGTTGAAAGTACATGATTACAATCTTTCTGAAAGTAGCTGGACATCTATTATGTAGAAAAGCTAATCATTCTTTGATGACAATGAAAGTGAGAGAAATTGGCATTAATTTACATCATTAGTAACATAATTCATTTTAATTATTGTGAGAAAGAAAAAGTTAATGGAACTTGAGAAAAATCTTTTTTTTATATTT
>NW_007735479.1:18341-21278 GCF_000696425.1 Galeopterus variegatus | reverse complement strand
AAAAAAAAAGGCTAAGATAATTTTTCCTCTCATTTAAACTCCTAGAGTACCATGTAACATCCTCTATTTTAAGATATACAGCTCTAACTGCCACTGGAAAACAGTAAACACATAATTATAAAAAGCAAATATAGATAAAATATAAAAACAAATACAGATAAAAGAATTAATATCATAAGTGAAAACAAACAGTGTTGAAAGTACATGATTACAATCTTTCTGAAAGTAGCTGGACATCTATTATGTAGAAAAGCTAATCATTCTTTGATGACAATGAAAGTGAGAGAAATTGGCATTAATTTACATCATTAGTAACATAATTCATTTTAATTATTGTGAGAAAGAAAAAGTTAATGGAACTTGAGAAAAATCTTTTTTTTATATTTTCATTGTTCTATTTGAAATTATTGTATCTAATTTAAACCATGATTTCAAAATGATTGTATCAGAAATCTTATAAAATTAAAACCCATCGAATTATATTTAATTTATCTACTGAAAAATTAGTATGAAAGTAATCACATAGCATTCAGATTTCAATAAATATTTAGAGAAAATAAATACCATAGTTAGACCTTTTTTGTTGTTACATCCTTCTTTTGCTTTCCCCCTCTTGACATGGACGTGGCTCATTGCTTCTACTGAACACAGCATAGCACAAAAGTTGATTCAGCCCCTCTATTGGCTTTCTTTATAAAAGTTGTGACTCTCGGAAATTAACAAATAGACGAGTTTATCTCCCCGGTCTTTTATTAAAAGTTACAAATTCTTTTATTTTACTTACAAAAAACTGTCAAGGATATTTTCTGTTTATGTTCTATATCTTTTATAATGAAAAAATAAATAGTTAATGATTTGAAAGTCAGAGCCACGTTCCTGAAGGATTAAGTCGCTTTGGTTTAAACCTATGTGTGTGGGTGTGGCATGGTAACTACTTAACATACCTGGCACCTTCTCCTTAGTATAGAGCATTTTTCCTCCATCTGCCTCTTTAGCTTTTGTTTTAGCAGGTGTGGGTGGTTTGCGGTTGATCATAAACAGAGTGGGCTACAAAAGCCCCACCTATTTGACATTGAATCTGTCATTTGAATCACCTTTACACTATGAATTTGACTACTGATCAAAACATCCAGTGAGAGAACATCCCCATCTGCTTTGTGTGTAAGGATCTCCCAATAATAATGAAGAAAGAAGCTTGATGAAACAAGATTTTAATTTCTCCATATCCTGTAATAATTTCAGATACGATTCAGGTTATTTCAAGGGTCATTTGTGCAATGGGCCCTCAAATGATCGAGTAGATTCTCATCAATATTCCGTTGTTATTCATTCACATGCATGTATATATATGGTGTGTGTACGCAAATATATATGTATATATACGTGTCTGTTTGTGCATGCGTACACACGCATACATACATATACATGTACTATGAGTTTGCATTGCTTTTTTTAATGTTTATCTTACTTACCTTAACAATGACTCTACTGTGTTTCTTTGTTGCTGATAAACATTACACTCATTTAAATATACCTAGTGAGAATTTTCAAGTAAATTGAATTGGAGTTGGATTTAGGCTTTCATTTTTTTGAAAGTTCAGATAAAAATTACTTGATCTTTTCAAGACATTATTTTTAAAATATTCAATTGCCATTTGAAATAGAGGGTAAAAATGAACGTGTCTTCATGAATCACAAATTTTACTATATTTTTTCAAAACAATATTGCTTCCATGAGGCATTTTATAATGCTTTCTTTAAAGGTTCAAAATTTCAAATGCAGAAAGAACTTTTCAACATCATATATATCTTAAAAGTTTATTTTATACAAGATTTAAATGGATACAAAGGAACTGCTAGCAAACACTTTAAGTCAAAGTAAATAAATTTTTAAAACATTTAGTAAAACACCTGAATGTAAAGAAGATCATTTAGTAAAATGGGCTTAGAGGAGGTCTGCCAAGGGATAAAAATCTATACTATAGAGTGAATGGAGATCATGCTATTTAAAGAACTACTTCTTTTATATTTGTTTTTCTGCATTTAGTTTTGAAATTATCATATTCATGCAAACTGTGTAGCATAGTGCCTGGCAGATAGAAAAGTTTAGCTATTACTTATAATCAATACCCACCAATACTCAAGTATAACCTTCTGAAATTTGGAAGTAATTTCCTGACTTCTGCTAATTCCAGTAATAAAATGGTGAAATATTTTCCAAAAGAAAATACACAAATGTAGCCTCAAAAAGATGAGAAACATAATCACTCATACAGAGTAATAGTCCTGCTTTCAATCTGTGAATTCAGGAATTATCAAAATAAATTATTAGGGAGGTAGTTTATATATAATTAAAATATTGTCATTTAGGGAGGACTTGGTAAAGGGTTATGAAAATCAACTACATTGCAAATTAATTAATTAATTAATTGATTAAAATAAAAATGAAAAATTGGGCTTAAATTCAAAGAGTATACGGACAGGTCAGTCGTAGGAGATACAAGTTTGGGAAGAGGTAACCATTTATTTAACTCTAATCTTCTCTATTGGTTATTAACATATTTTGTTCCCTTATTAGCATTAATAAAAATTGCTATTTTTTGTTTTTTAAAACTTAACTTGAAGTGTTAAATAGTTAAATATCTTCATTAAAAATCCATCAATGAAAAAGGAAAATGTGAGAAAGTATAGTAAATTATGAAGNTAATTTCAGATACGATTCAGGTTATTTCAAGGATCATTTGTGCAATGGGCCCTCAAGTGATCGAGTAGATTCTCATCAATATTCCGTTGTTATTCACTCACATGCATGTATATATATGGTGTGTGTATGCAAATATATAATGTATATATACATGTGTGTGTTTGTGCATGCATACACACGCATACATACATATACATGTACTATGAGTTTGCATCGCTTTTTTTAATGTTTAT
>NW_007735479.1:15661-16136 GCF_000696425.1 Galeopterus variegatus | reverse complement strand
TTCCAGAGTACCTAAACATTATGTCATTTTAATAAAAATATCTAACTCGATACTTTCTAAATTAAAAATACACTTCTTTTTTTTAAAAGCCAACAAAATATGCCTTAAGTCTTTAAATTTATACTGCAAGTCAGATATTACTATAAGGAAATAAAACTAATTTATAAATAAGTAATCTACTATTTAGAAAAGCTTAAGAACCTTTCAAACATAATAGGATTAAGAAAGGTGATAATGAGAAACATACATAAACACTGAGGGTGGGAAATTTCAAGATATTAACATATATGTTTCTTTACTAACCCAGACAGCATAAATGAGTTAATTATTCATGCCAATAAGTAAATAAAAGATCAGGAAACATAGCTAGGAAAAGAAATGAATAACAAAAAAGCTAAAATTGCGATTTAGAAAATATAAATTATGTAACACTTTTAAAACATTTTTTTGAAGAAATAATCTCAAACTAGGATAA
>NW_007735479.1:12937-13727 GCF_000696425.1 Galeopterus variegatus | reverse complement strand
TAGACACAAGAAATCCAAAGCACCCAACAATAACCTTCTTTGGAGAGCATGACTTCATGCCTTACAGAACTCAGAGGTGCAGGTATGAGCAGCACGGAAACACTTTAGAGGATCATTGGGAATGGGGGTAGGGGGGATACTCCTGCCTCTACCTCCTGTTTCCTGGACCTATGTATTCTTCCTCCTGAGGAAGCACTACTATAGAGTGATCTATGATTCAATATGTACAGCTGCATCCAGAATGTCTCTTTTGAGGCAGTGCTTCACCTGTATCTTTAAAACACTTTTCCAGGACTCTTATCAGTCAAGCAGCTCCCTGTGGTGGAGTCCATCACATGTAGACTCCATGGTCACAGACCACTTCCACATATCCTTCACTGTGAAGCAGGCACCCTGGTCAGATGCTATTTTGCGGGGGATTTCATGCCTAAGGATCAGGCACTTTGTTAACCTCAGAAGAGTGGTCTTAGCTCAGGCTCTGTGGGCAGGAAAGCCAAACCCAGCCCTGGAATAACAATGTATCCCACTGAGGATGAACCACTGGTTATTCAAAGACAGCACTTGTTTTATATTTTCAATCAGAGTCCTCAAGTGAGAGTCTCAATATTGATTTATGTTGTTGAAAAGTAGGACATTCAGAGGCGGTAGTAGTTATGATGTCAGAAGTAGGGTCCAGGGGACCCAGTAGTCGGCCTCGACCTGCCCAGTTCTCTTACCAGGTTCTCACCTCCACCACGGGAAAGAATTCAAGGGCAGAGTCACAGTAGACAGTGAGAACAAGGTTAATATA
>NW_007735479.1:10757-11057 GCF_000696425.1 Galeopterus variegatus | reverse complement strand
ATGACAATTCAACAGTAAGAGGTCAAACAAGCCAATAACAAAATGGACAAGAGATGTGAATAGACGATGACAACAAAAGATACATGAATGACCAATAAACAATGAAAAGATTTCTAACATCATTAGTCATCAGGGAATGGAACTTAAAATGAAAATACAATAACACTGCACAGACACTGTAATGGATACCAAAAAACAGAATGACAATATCTAATGTTTGAGAGGACATAGGGCACCCCGAATTCTCATATACGGCTGATGGGGGTATAAAGTGGTACAATCAATTTGGACAGTGATTTG
>NW_007735479.1:8386-8693 GCF_000696425.1 Galeopterus variegatus | reverse complement strand
TTTTACTTGTTAGGATGTGGTTTTATAATTTTCAAAGCATTTTTAGGCATATTTTTTCTCAAATGAACCCAACAATAACCTTGTAAGATAATCGTAGGTGGGGTTATTATCTCCATTTTACAACTGATTAAGTGGAGTTCAAGATTTGTTAAATTGTTTGAACTGAACTTTGGTCCACTATCTTATATCATCAACCTTTGATTTGCTGTGCTTTTCTCCACCAATTTAGGAAAGAATTTACTAAAGGTTATAACATAAAATGACTATTTTTTTCTCAGCTTGAAAACAGAGACGTTAGGAACTATGT
>NW_007735479.1:5565-6123 GCF_000696425.1 Galeopterus variegatus | reverse complement strand
TACAAGTCCAGAGCAATGACTACTTAGGCAACCACAGTTTTCTAGTGTGAATTAATAGGTCAGATGTATTTTGTAGAACTGACCTTTGCTTTTATATAAAATGTCATTTTAACTGATGTGAACTTCCTCTAGGTTACAGGTATTATATTATTTCATAGTAATCAGCAGGGTGTTCATTTGAATTTTTTAACTTCTCAAATCTGTCATCTTAATTATTAGTTTCTTTATGAAAATAAATGGGGTAAATAAACGAACTCTAAACATCATAACCCTAAAAAAATCCTACTGCTTTGGAATTCTGTAGTCATTTGCTTTTGGCATTCATTGAACCATGTCTGGCTTGTAGTAAGATAATGAAGCCCTTTTTTTTTCTTTTTTTGGCAACATTTATAGGATGCAAAATATAAAACCAATTGCCGATATGTACAAGTTCAGAGTAAGCATGCATCTGAAGAGATACTATTCTCCAGCATAAATAAGTCAGCACAGAAAATACAAGCTGAATGGTATCTCTAATAAAATTTTGGATCTGTTATGAAATTGATTATTTTATGCTTA
>NW_007735479.1:0-244 GCF_000696425.1 Galeopterus variegatus | reverse complement strand
AAAACAGTGACAGTTTCCACATCTTATTACACTGTTCCAGTTGTAAAAAGCAGAGTAAAATAGTAAACTAAAAAAATCGTATATTTTTGAACACATTAAAAAACTTTGAAGTTAAATCTAAAGAAAATAAATTCTAGGAAAAAGCAAGCCCTTCCAAGATGGTCAGTAATCTGGGGCATCTAAAAGTGTTGCTATGTCTGAGCATGTTCAGGAAGAGAAACAAGCCTTTCATGGGAGGAGGGAT
>NW_007735478.1:76247-77679 GCF_000696425.1 Galeopterus variegatus | reverse complement strand
GTTCTCTGGAAAGATTAACAAAATTGACAACTTTAGCTAGGTTGACCAACAACAAAAAAGAGGCAGAAAGAACGCACAAATTAATGTTTTCCAGTAGTACACAGATAATGTATCCTGATTGCTAACAGATCAATGAAATGGGAAGTTGGTTTTACCAGAAGACAAATAAAATGCACAAACCATTAGCCAGGTTGACAGAAAGAGAGAGAGAGAGAGACCCAAATAAAAAAATCAGAAATGAAAGGGGGATATTACAACTGACACCATAGAAATACAAAGAATCATTAGAGACTATTGTAAACAATTTATGACAACAAATATGAAAACCTGGAAGATATGGATAAGTTTCTGGACACATACAAACTACCCAGACTGAACCAACAAGAGATAGAAAACCTGAACTAATCAATAACAAGCAACAAGATTTAAGTGATAATCATCAATCTCCCAACAAAGAAAAGCCCATGTTCAGACGGCTTTACAGTTGAATTCTGTCAAACCTTTAAAGAGGAATTAATACCAATTCTCCTCAAACTATTCCAAAAAATTGAAACAGAAGCCATTCTCCCAAACTCATTCTTTGAGGCCAGCATAACTCTGATACCAAAACCCAATAAAGACACAACAAAAAAATAAAATTACAGACCAATATCCATGATGAATATAGATTCAAAAATCCTCAAAAAGATATTATCAATCAGAATACAGTAACACATCCCCAAAATTATACACCATGTTCAAGTGGAATTCATGCCAGGGATGCAAGGATTGTTCAACATACGAAAGTCAATAAATGTGACACATCACATCAACAAAATCAGGGACAAAAATCATATGATTATCTTGGTAGATGCTGAAAAAGCATTTGACAAAATTCAACATTCCTTCATGATAAAGAGTCTCAACAAATTAGGTATAGAAGGAAAGTATCTCAACACAATAAAAGCCATCTATGAAAAGCCCACTGCCAGTATCATTCTGAATGGGGAAAACCTAAAGGCTTTTCCTTGAAGTACAGTAACAAGACAAGGATGTGCAATCTCACCAATTCTACTGATCATAGTACTGGAGTTACTAGTCAGAGCAATGAGGCAAGAGAAAGAAATAAAGGGCTTCCAGATTGGAAAATATGAAGTCAAACTGTCCCTACTTGTGGATGATTTGATACTATATATAGCAAAACTTAAAGACTCTATCAAAAAACTCCTAGAGCTGGTTAATAATTTCAGTAACATTGCAAGATACAAAATAAATGCCGCCAAGTCAGTTGCACTTATATTCTCCAATAGTGAGCTAACAGAAAGAGAAATCAAGAAAGTAAGCCCATTTACAACAATCAGGAAAAAAATAAAATACCTTGGAATCAACTTAACCAAGGTGAAAGATCTCTACAATGAGAACTACAAACCACTACTGAAAGAAATTAAAGAAA
>NW_007735478.1:66933-74834 GCF_000696425.1 Galeopterus variegatus | reverse complement strand
ACCACATTGAGATATCATACCATCCCAATTAGACTGGCTGTAATCAAAAAGACAGAGAATAACAAATGCTAGTGAGGTTGTGGAGAGAAGGGAATGCTCCTACACTGTTGGTGGGACTGTAAATTAGTACAAACACTATGGAAAACAGTATGGACATTTCTCAAACAACTACAGATCGATCTTCCATAAAATCCAGCAATGCCACTTCTGGATTTATACTCAAAGGAATGGAAATCATCATGCTGAAGGAATACCTGCACTCCCATGTTCATCGTAGCTCTGTATTACAATAGCCAAGATATGGAACCAACCTAAATGTCCATCGATGGACAATTGACTAAGACAAATGTGGTTTCTATACAGTATGGAATACTACACTGCCATAAAAAAGTTAAAGAATTCTCTCATTTGCAACAACGTGGATGAGCCTGGAGAAGCTTATATTAAGTGAAATAAGCAAAACACAGAGGGATAAACACTGTATGTACTCACTCATAAGTGGGAGCTAAGAGAGAAAGAAAGAAGGAAAGAAGGATCACAGTGGTGTGCTGGACTTGCAGAGGGAGAGAACATACTTAGGGATACAAAGTCGAGTGGGGAAAGGGGGATGGGGAGAGAGGTCAGGGATATTTGGGGTTATAATTGGGGGGATAATTGTGTGGCGAACACGGGGTATAGTACAATCACAAATTGTAGTAATGTGCATGCTGCCAGCATCGATCTGGCCACCACATCCTAGGCACAAATGATGACAATTTGCTATGTGCTCCACAAATATTCATAAACAATACAAAATAATTTTAAAAAGGCAAAGTAAAAAATAATAATTATTATTATTTTTTGGTTTCAAGACTGCTTTACCCTTTAAAAATTCCTGAGGACCCAAAGACATTTTGTTTCTGTGGGTATTTGATTATATTTACCATACTACAATTTAAAACATCACCTTAAAATATTTACATTCAATTCATTTAAAAATAATATTCCCATCATGTGATAATATATATAACATAATCATTTAAATTAGCTATCTTTTGTAAAACCACATAAAGTGGAAAGGTAGCATTATTTTATAGTAGTGTAAAATTCTTTATTGTCTATATTACAAAATGTTTAACTTGTATATTTATTCTTGCATCCAATCTGTTACAATTGCAAATGTCACATTGCCTTTGTAAAACTCCCTTGTTGCCTCACAAGAGAATGAGAGCAAATGATAATAATAATACATGATAATAATAAAATTATTATAAAAGCAAAATACGACCTCTCAATTGCAGCTGACCTCAGATGTCCCAGATTAAGGAATCACTGACTTAGTGTATTTAAACTTTATTCCCCACCCCTGTAAAATGAGGGTAAGGATATTCAAGAAAGCATGTTGCACATCTTCTGAAACATCATAAGGGCTCAATAATTGTTGCTTCTAGTTACTATGTTCCTTCCTTATTGTACACACCTGCAACTGCAGACAGAGGTACTCCTTGGATTTGGGGGATCTATTCTTTCTCAGGGTTGCCATAACAGGCTCACTGGGAACCACCTCTCAACCACTAAAAATCCCAGCCTCACATACATCTTTGTGGGGACTAAAGAGATGCATGAACTCATAAAACTGTAATAACATTAAATGTTTGAATACTGTAACATGTTATATCTCTCAGGTTTTCTGCTCTCAAGATATTGAAAGTCTGAACAGAGAAAGTGTGATGCCAGGAAGGGTATACTGCCTTTTCCCTACAATTTTCCTCCAAGGACAGAAGCAATCTTCTCTTCCAGAGAGAACAGTCAGGGAACTTTTTTTGTTCTCCCTTAGGGAGAAGCTAGGTAGATATGATGTCTCATGATCCTCTTGGGATTTGAGTACTTACCTAATTCTAAATAAATCCTTTACTCCTGGAGGTTTAATTTAGAGCTCTGTAGTCTCTTTTGATACCATCAACAAGTAGACTAAATGGTCCTGAATCTGGGATTTGTTCCTCTCAAGCCCACTAGAATTTCTTTTAGTATGTAACCCACCTCTGTGGGGTTTATTCTAGGTTGAGGCAGATTTTATAAAGGACATCTTTATAAAGGATATTCATTTGCAGTGTGAGACAGTTTTCAGTACAGGTAGTTGAAGTAGTCAGGGTGGCAGCAGAAATAGCCATGGCTGTGCAGAGAGCAAAAACGCTCCAGGGTGGCATATCCTGAGCTCTCTCTAACTCAAAGTTTGTGTTCCAGGAGTTGGAATACACATCTAGATATACCCCCATCCCCAGCTCCAGTTGCTTCTAAATTAGCCCAACTCTATTGATTGAGAAGCCAGTTAAAAGTGTGAGGCTTCGTATGAAGGCATTGTTTCTAGATAGGGCTCCTACACAGCCAAAAGAATAAAAGAACCATATATACGTGTACACACACACACACACACACACAAGTCCTAGCAGAGAGATGTTTACAGTCAGAGAAACTAACCAGAAGACAAAACTCCAGTAGCAGTTGCAGTAAATTCTTTTCCTTTCTGAAATAGTGTAAGAGGTAAGTTTGCAATTTTGTTATTTGTTTTTAAAACTTTCCTAGGCTATCCCTCTCTATATGGAAAAGTATTAGACTCAGGTATATCACTGTATTTGATACAGGATTTGTTCCAAAGAACAGGATAGAATGAATGCCAATACTTCTGATCAGAGCTGTAGAAATAGGATGAAGTTGCCTAGCTCTGTTATAGGACCGTCGTGATAAGTATTGCATGCACTGACCAAGCAAACCATTGTTTTCTGGCTTCTATTGTTTTATTGACTGTACTGCAAAAGAACATTTTTAGTTAAGTATCTTAAAATTTTCTTCTATATTTCAGTGCCATGCCTTCTAAAGTGTTTTGATATTCCTTCATACAATTTTTATGTTTACTATTTTAACAGTAAAAGAAAACAATGGAAATGGGGATGAAAATAAAAGATTTATTAATTCCAAAACCAAAGTATCTAGAAATTCAAACTGTTACTGTGTTCATTTTGCACATTATAGGAATATCCTTACATTGTAGCATAAGTTAATGTTACAAACTTGATGCACATTTATATAAATCTTCCCTAATGCATGCATATTTATAAAAGACAAAGATCTAAGACTTCTGCCTTTATTTCACTTTTTCATAAAATAACTTTTCAATAAAACAGTTATCCTGAAATTGTCTTCTTATATGCAACATTCAAAGCAGATATAAGATGCTAGTACTTTTATGTATTGCCATTGTTTTCTACAGATATCATTTACTCTATTGTTTAAGCTTATTAAGCGTATCTTATAGAAATACCATGTTTTAATTTACATGGATTATATATAACACTGTAAAAATCAATATTCAAATGATAAATTCTAATTTTGAACATTTTTAGTGAAGTAAAAATCATGTCTAGGGTAATGCAAAAAAAAACTAAGAAATGGAAGATGGTTGGTTTATGTATTTTTTGAACTAAAAATAACATTAGTCCATGTGGCTAACATTTTCCAAGTTTCTGTTTTATTCAGTACCATATCAGTTGTTATAAGAGACATGAAGATGTATAAAACATATAACCCACCAACAAGACTTTTATCACTGGTTACAGGAGGCATTTCCATTCACAGGAGTAACATTGGGTATCAATCCTCTCCACAATTTTTTTATTCAGTACCATATCAGTTGTTATAAGAGACATGAAGATGTATAAAACATATAACCCACCCACAAGACTTTTATCACTGGTTACAGGAGGCATTTCCATTCACAGGAGTAACATTGGGTATCAATCCTCTCCACATTTTTTTAAATTTTTTCTTGAGCATGTAACAGATCCTCAAAGTAAGAATATAACTCTTTTAAAGCTATTTTTGACCAAGCCTATAAATACTTAATAGGTGCCTGAAGAGCCTCCTAAAATATCGGTATACAATAAAATGATATGCAACTGCCTAAAGTATGTTGCAGAGGAATATTTTGACATTGAAAATGTGTATGATATGATTCTAAATAAAAATAGATAAAAATACCTTCATTTATACTTTTCAATTAATTACACATGAAAGTATATGTACAGTAAGTAATGGAAAATTATACATAAAAATTATTAACAATAATCCCATGTGGTCATATGTTTCATGGTATTATCACTTTAGTCTTCTAAATCAAATTTTATATTTTTCAAAGTAATTTTTGAAAACTTTTTTGAAATGTCCAAATCTCACATTAAGTGCCACCTTTTTCATGCAATATACTAGCAACTCTTGAAACTTTAATCTGTAAATCTGCAGTTTCCACAGGTGACTGTCTTACTAGGAAATAAAAGAAAAAAGTAAGCAAGATAATTAATAAGATTATGGTATTACAAAAGTAGTTTTGTGTAGAAAAAACTACAGAATGCTATCAATTTCATTTTCTTTGATGCTAATGTTAATTTATTAAAATAGATTTGGCTCTCTAAAGAAGGTCAGTAAGTCTGTTAGACTTTAAGAAGTTTGAGACTCTATTAACCCTTGTAACAATTTGTGTACTATACTAAATTATAAATTCTCCCTTTTACATGAGAATATCAGAAATTTGGCAACAACTGTGATAAAAACATTATGCATCTAATAAAATCCAGATATTGCTGTGAAATATGATTATCCACTAAGAGTAAGCAGACCTTTTAAGTGAATTAGCTGATCCGAACTGAGTTAGAATTGTGCAGGTGAGCCTAGAACATCTTGGTAAACCACAAGGACGAAAGTGTCAAAAAAATTTTTGAGAGTACTTTAAAAGGGCTCAGGAATCATCCCGAAGAATCCAAATCTAGGAGAATTTAAGCATTAGCATAAATAAAGGCAGTAATAGTTATAATCCATTGAATTAAAAATATGAATGCGCCGAAATTGATAGAATAGAAAGATAGGGAGAGCCCATTCTCAAAGTAAAGCCAACTAATAGATATAAAAGGAATGATGGATTTAGGACAACACTTTCTGCAACTGTCATAACTAATAAGGTTTTTATATTTGTGTCAGGTAAGGTAATTAATGGATGCTATAATGAGTGGTTGAAAGACTAATAAAAACATGGTATTTCTATAGTAGTTTTATGTGTTTTCACAAAATTATAATAGGGAATTATAATTTTATAATAAAGGTGTCTGGGAGACAGCATCTTAGCTAAGGAACCCACTTTAGCACCAACAATAGGTGTCTGGGAGACAGCATCTTAGCTAAGGAACCCACTTTAGCACCAACAATATTAAATTACCTGCCTAATAATGGAAGGCATTAAAAAGTACATATGATTTTTTCCTGCCAAATGTAAAATCTGAGAAATCTATGTACGATTAAGAAACAACTAATACTGAGTAGCATTCAACAAAACAACTGTTCTGTACTCTTCAAAAATATCATTGTTCAGGCAGCAAGAAAAAGGCTGGGTAATGATCCCCGATTAGAATAGATTAAATAGACTATGTGATGTTGGCTTGCATCTAGGACAAGACGGGCAAAAAATGCTGTGTTTAGAAAGCAGTATCATGTCAATAGTACATTTCCTGATTTTGGTAAGTTACTGAGGCTAGATCAGTGAATAACTCTGTTCTTGGATAAAACTTAAAGGATAAGGGTAAGTTGGTATCATGGATGCACATAGGCTTTAAGTGGCCCAGAAAAAAAAATAATAATACACATTAATAAGGAGAAAATAGAACAACAGCAAACATAAAAATTATTAATGTTGTAGGGGCTGGCCCGTGGCTCATTTGGGAAAGTGCGGTGCTGATAACACCAAGGCTGCGGGTTTGGAGCCTATATAGGGATGGCTGGTTCGCTCACTGGTTGAGTGTGGTGCTGACAACACCAAGTCAAGGGTTAAGATCCCCTTACCGGTCATCTTTAAAAAAATATATTATGAATGTTGTTGAATCTGAATGAAGTGTATGTAGAAGTACTGTTTATAATTCTTGATACTTATATGAAAATTTGAATTATTTCACGATAAAATGTTAAAGACAAACAGGCAAATAACCATGAAAAGTAAAGGTAAAGAAGAAACAAGTATAAAAGTTTCCTTTCAGCACACTTTGAGATGAATAGCTCCAAATTCTTTTAAATCTCCAACTCTGACCTTTCCATCACACTTTGGACCTTTCCACATTGTCATTAAGGAATGGGGGGCAACCAGTCATGGATCACAGAGCTCATCCTCTTGGGATTCCAGCTCAGTGCAGAGATGGAGGTGCTCCTCTTCTGGGTCTTTTCCCTGTTGTACATCTTCAGTCTGATGGCAAATGGCACAATCTTGGGACTCATCTACCTGGACCCCAGACTGCACACCCCCATGTACTTCTTCCTTTCACACCTGGCCATAATTGACATTTCCTATGCTTCTTGCAACTTACCCAACCTGTTGAAAAACCTAGTGACACACAAAAAAACTATGTCCTTTGTATCATGCATTATTCAGATGAATTTGGGTTTGACTATTGCATCTACAGAGTGCATGATTTTGGTGGTGATGTCCTATGACAGGTTTGTGGCGATCTGCCATCCTCTTCAATACACTGTCATCATGAACTGGAGAGTGTGCACGGTCCTGGCTGTCAGTTCATGGGCATGTGGACTTTTCTTGGCCCTAATAAATCTAATTCTCCTTTTAAGACTGCCCTTCTGTGGACCTCAGGAAGTGAACCACTTCTTTTGTGAAACACTGTATGTCCTCAAACTGGCTTGTACTGACACCAGGACCAATGAAACTTTTCTCTTTGCTGCTGGTGTGTTTGTTTTAGTTGGACCCTTTTCCTTGATAATGGTCTCCTACATGCGCATCCTCTGGGCCATCCTGAAAATCCAGTCAAAGGAGGGCCGCAAGAAAGCCTTTTATACCTGCTCCTCCCACCTCTGTGTGGTTGGGCTCTACTTTGGCATAGCCATGATGGTTTACTTGGTCCCAGACAACAGAAAACGACAGAAGCAGGAGAAAATCCTCACCCTATTTTACAGCCTCTTCAACCCGTTGCTGAACCCACTCATCTACAGTCTGAGGAACGATCAGGTGAAGGGCGCCTTCTACAGAGCACTGCGGAAAAAGAGGACCATGTGAATGAATGGATGATTTGGATTCAGTGGATTTTTCCCCGTACAAGATGTGGTGTGCTTATGCAATAAAAATGAAAAATCCGCCAAGAAGAAGCTTTATTTAAGAATTAGAATTATTTATATTCTGGCCCTGGAAATAGGAACACATTTCATGGATATGCGTGTTCTCTTAGACTGAGTAGCCATATTAGTATACGGGATAGCTAAATTAGAATATTTAATGTTTTGTTTAAAATAATGACATCTTTTTAAAGAATCAGAAAGGTGAATATATGGAGATAAAATGGCTGTTTTAAATGTCAGTGAACGACATCAACACGTTAATCTGGCTGATCAGTTTGGACCTATGTGATAGCTGAAAATGCTCAGTAAAAATTAATTTTAAGAGAGAAAACTTAAAGTGAAAGCTAGTAGTTTAATAGACAATAATGCAGAGTGATGTGTTTCTAGCTCATTGATTGTAAGGACAGTGAAATAATTGAGAAACGCCTAATTGCCATTTGAAGTAATTCAGGAATAAAGGAGAAAAAGGGAAAGCTTCAGCCTATCCAGCATAAAAAGATTAAAAATATATTTGATACTATATGGTATAATCCAGTGAATGAAATCCATTTGAGAATGTCTAATGTTCCTGGAAGCAAGTGTTTTAAGCATTTGTGTGACTTTACATTTACAGAAATCCTCCCTTGTTTGCCTCAGAGGATTCATCGCAAGACCCCCAGTAGGTGTCTGAATTTGTGGATAGTTCTGAACTGTATATGTTTTATTTTTTTTTCTATACATACATACTTAAGATAAAGTTTAATTTATTAGTTAGGCACAGTTAG
>NW_007735478.1:64444-66456 GCF_000696425.1 Galeopterus variegatus | reverse complement strand
TTTACATTTACAGAAATCCTCCCTTGTTTGCCTCAGAGGATTCATCGCAAGACCCCCAGTAGATGTCTGAATTTGTGGATAGTTCTGAACTGTATATGTTTTATTTTTTTTTCTATACATACATACTTAAGATAAAGTTTAATTTATTAGTTAGGCACAGTTAGAGATTAACAGCAATATCTAATAATAAAATAGAATAGTTATTACAATATACTGCAATAAAAGTCATGTGAATATGGTCTATGTCTCTCTCTCTCTCAAAATATTTATTCTTCTGTAATATTTGTGGACTGTGATTGACTGTGTATAACTGATACCATGGTAAGTGAAACTGTGGATACTGGGCCACAACTATATTCATGGGTTATGATAATTACCAATATGGCAGGATTGGGACACTTCTAAAGGCTCTAGGGTGAATTTTTTTCTACCAATACTTTTAATATTTGAACCAATTTAGTATGGTTTGGGGTGACACAAAGAGGTATGAGCCAGCTTTGATATGACCATCATCATCTACGTTTTATAGTGACACAAAGTTCTTTGCATTTGTGAAACAAGAGTGAGCAACATATGTCAACACTAATGACGGTAAAATCATTAAAGGCTGGTTTGTGCAGTTATCAGCTAAAGCATTTCTTTTTAATTGTTGAAAGTATTCTCTTTATTATGGACTTTAGTTTTCTTAAAAATTTTTACTTATTTATTCACTTATTTTAATTGACACATTATAATTGTGCATATTTATGGAGTAAAATTCAATATTTCAATAGATACATATGCTGTATATTGATCAAATCAGGATATTTAGCACATCCATCTCCTCATGCATTTATCATTTCTTTATGGTGACAATGTTCTAGCGATTTTAAAATTTGCAATTGTGCTTCAGAAAGTTCATGGGAAGATTTTATACTATCTTTTAATTCTATTTTTCCAGGAAATTTTGTAAGTACCCTTGTATTGCATACAATCTAATGATGACATAATATATTACATAAATTTTAATATTTGTATTTAAGGAAATAATAAGCAGCTGTTGAAAGTATGTTGCAAAGAAATATTTTGATATGGAAAATGGTTCATGACATATTTCTAAATGATGGAAAGATTTAAACAATCAATATTGTTCACACAGTTTTAAAATTTATGACATAAAAAATAGATTTAGAGTAAAAATGTATAATTGCTTATATTTTTAACAATATTACCATTGCTGTATGCTTCAAAGTATTATCTCATTACTCTTTTAACTAGAGTTTCATAATGCTTTTCTAAGAAGCTTTTAAAACTTGATGTCACAATCTCATACAAGGTAGGAACCACCTTGTTCATACAATGTACCACACTCTTGAAATGTTAATCTCTAAATCTAAAATGTTCAAAAGGCTGTAATTTTCTAAGTAAATAAAAGCAAGAAAATAGTATAAACCTGATAATAAAGTGTTAGAATTAAAAATGTATTTTTTAGTGAAAATAAAATAATAAGACCATTTCCTTTGATGCTAATGTTAATTTAATGAAAGAGACTTCACTTCCTAAAAAAGTCAGTTTAGTTATATTCAGTTTTCAGAAGCAATCTTGAGAATGTATTATCCCTTGTAACAATTTTTATATTTTCCCAAATTACTGTTCTTACATTTAAAGGGGGATATCAGAAATTTATGATATCCTCTTGATAAATTCATGATAAAATATAAGTGTTTATAATAAAAATATAAATCATTAAAATTCCAAAAAACTGTTGGCTTATAAATGTGACTCTTACTTAAAAGTAATCATACATTTTTGTAGATATACCTGTTTCGTGGCTAAAATGGGGAAATACACAATATGAGCCTGAAACATCTGGGCCTATCAGAAGCAAAAAAAAATGCTCGAAAATGGTGGGAAGTTTCTAAAAGGACAGAGAACAAGCTTGGAGGGTCCAAATAAAGAAGAATTAAGCTTCAAAAATAATCATAATAACAACACAAAACCATTGAATAAAAAAGTTCAGGAGTCCATACTGA
>NW_007735478.1:51817-64080 GCF_000696425.1 Galeopterus variegatus | reverse complement strand
AAAAATAATCATAATAACAACACAAAACCATTGAATAAAAAAGTTCAGGAGTCCATACTGATGGATGAATGACCAAATACATAGACAGATAGATGGATAGAGAGATAGACAGAGAGATGAATAGATAAATGGATGGATGGATGGAGGGAGGGATGGAGAGATGGAGGGATGGAGGGATGGATGGATGGATGGATGGAGGGATGGAGGGATGGAGGGATGGATGGATGGATGAAGAATTTTTTTATATTAGAGTTGCCAACTAATAAATGTAAAAGCAATGATGAGGTTAGAACAATACATTTGCAATGATCATTATTAATAATTGACTCAGTCAAAACAATCGATGAATGCTAAAACTAGTGACTAGTTCCATAATGAAGAACATGATATTTATATAATAAGTTTAATGGATGCCTCAGAAATTAATTAGGGGAAAATAACAATTATATAATGGAGATATCTGAAAGGCACAATCTTTATCAAGTGATCCAAGTTATGTTCACCAGTAATCACACAAACTTAATATTATGCACCTACTCATAATACACTAAGAAGAGCACGTTTTTTGCAGAAAATAAATAATCTGAGTCAAAATATGAAGAGCATTGTATAATCCCAACATTCTACTAAGGAACTGCTGTATAATCCTTAAAATATCAATGTTTGAAAAAGCACAAAAGACATAGTAAATATTCCAGATTCAGAGAAACTAAAGAGAGATGACATTAAACATAATGTGTAATCTTGCATTAGGTCCTGGATGGGTGAGGGTGGAAGGAGAGTACTGTAGATTAGAGAAAAGAACCATGTCAATATTAAATTTTCTGAGTTGATTAATTATACTGTGGTTAGATTAGTGAATGTCTTTTTTCTTGGTAAAAAAAAAANAAAAAAAAAATGAGGAATTGGGGGTAAATGGGCATCATGTTTACACTTTAAACCCAAAAGATTTGTGTATCTACAAAGAAAAAGAATAAGACAAGTGTGAAAGAAATGTGAGCATTTGCTGGATCTGCATTGAAGTATATTGGAGTTCTTTGCATAATTCTTGACACATTCCTGTAAGTTTAAGTTTATTTCATAATAAATTATCTAAAAGAGAAAAGTAACAAATCTTGGCAAGCTGGAGAAGTTGTTAAACAGGAACAAACCAACAAACTTTCTCTGAACTCATTTTGAGATAAATAACTAATTTTCGTTGGTTTTACAGTTCTGACCTGTCTATCACACTCCAGTCCTTGACAGACTGTCATTAAGGAATGGGAGGCAACTAATCATGGGTCACAGAATTCATCCTGGTGGGATTCCAGCTCAGTGCAGATATGTAGGTGGTCTTCCTCTGGATCTTCTCCCTGTTATATATACCTTCAGCCTGTTGGCAAATGGCACAATCTTGGGACTGATCTGTCTGGATACAAGACTGTACACTCCCATGTACTTGTTTCTCTCACATCTGGCCATCAGTGACATTTCCTACACTTCCAACAATGTCTCCAAGATGCTGTCAAACCTAGTGAGCCAGAAAAGAACCATCTCCTTTGTTCCATGCATCATGAAGAAATTTTTGTATTTGGGTTTTGCTGCTACTGAATGCCTGATCTTGGTTGTGATGTCCAATGACAGGTTTGTGTCCATCTGCCACCCTCTCCAGTATAGTCATCATGCAGAGTGTGCACAGTACTGGCTGTCACTTCCTGGACATGTGGATTCATCCTGGCCCTAGTAAATGTAATTCTCCTTCTAAGGTTGCCCTTCTGTGGGCCCCAAAACATGTGAAGTTCTGTCTGTCCTCAGGCTGGCCTGTGTTGACACCTGGATCAACCAAGTGGTCCTGTTTGCTACCTCTGTGTTTGTCTTAGTCAGACACCTTTGCTTAATGCTTGTCTCTTACATGCACATCATCTGGGTCATTCTAAAGATCCAGTCAGAGGAGGGCCCATAAAGACTTTCTTCACCTGTTCCTCCCATCTCCATGTGGTCGGGCTGTTATTTCATATTGCCACCATGGTTGTTTATTTGGTCTTAGACTCTAATCAATGAGAAGAGCTTGTGAAACTGTTGTCCCTATTTTGCAGTCTCTTTAACCCAATGCTGAGCTCACTCATCTACAGCCTAATGAATGCTCAGGTGAAGGACACCTTCTATAGAGCATTACATAATATGAGGTCCAAGTGAGGCATGAATGGAATGTTGGTTTAGTATGGATTTCTTTTAAAAACATGTGCTTTACAGATGCAAAAATTAGAAAAATTTTCTAATTACAAGTGCTCTAAAAATCTGACAAAATTACAGTTAAAAAATTATATATTGGACCCAATGACCCCCAGACCCCAAGGCATCAGCACCAAATAGGAAGCCCCTATAGGATTCAGGCAAGTCACCAGGGTAGAATGAGTGGACTGTGAAACCCTCTGCCACAATGACTCAACACCAAAAGAGAGATACCAGAAATATGAAAAACCAAGAATGTATGACATCACCAATGGAATATAATAACTCTCAAATTCCAGACACTATAGAACATGAAGTCCTTGAAATGACAGACAAGAAATTTCCAGGAACAATTCTAAGGTAAGTAAATGAGATAGAAGAAGACACAGTTAGACCACACAATGAAATGAGAAAAAGTATGCAGGACCCAATGAGGAAATATACAAAGAAATTGATGCCCTGAAAAAGAATGTAGCAGAGCTTGTGGAGCTGAAGGAATCATTCAACAAAATAAAAAATACAACAGAGAGCTTAACCAGCAGGCTAGAACAAGCAGAAGAGATAATTTCAGACCTTAAATGTGACCTGTTCAAAATAACACAGGCAGACAATAAAAAAGAAAAAAATTAAAAATTGAAGAAAATCTAAGACAGATAACAGACAACCTTAAGCATTCAAATTTCTGAATCATGGGTATTCCAGGAGGGGAGGAAAAGGGAAATGGCATTGAAAACATATTCAATGAAATAATAGCAGGAAACTTTCCAGGTATAGGGAAAGACACAGATCTTCAGGTTCAGGAAGCTCAAAGATCCCCAAACATATTCAACCCAAAAAGGTCCTCTCCAAGACATGTTATAGTCACACTGGCAAAACTTAAAGACAGAGAGAATCTTAAAAGTTGCAAGAGAGGGCCAGCCCGGTGGCGCACTGGATAAGTGCGCCGCTTGGGAAGCGCGGCGGTGCTCCCGCCCAAGGGTTCGGATCCCACGTACAGACCGGTTCCCGCTCACTGGCTGAGTGAGGCGCGGGAGCAACACTGAGGGTTGCGATCCCGTTGCCGGTCCCCAGTCCGGTACGGGGGCGACACTGAGGGTTGCGATCCATTGCCGGACATGGAAAAAGACAAAAGACAAAAAAAAAAAAAAAGTTGCAAGAGAGAAGTGTCAAGTCATCTATAAGGGAGCATCTATCAGACTAACATCAGACTTTTCAATGGAAACCCTAAAAGCCAGAAAACAATGGGGTGATATATTCAAAACACTAAAAGACAAAAATTGCGAACTAAGAATACTTTTCCCAGAAAGGCTATCCTTGGGATATCTGGGAAATGAAGGACTAATAGTATATTTCTCACACAAACTAAAACAGTGGGAGTTCACTACTTCATGCCTGGCCTTAAAAGAAATTCTCAAAGGAGTACTGGGTCTGGTACCTGAAAAACAACCATCACTTCCATGAATACTCTAGAAAGAACAAATCCCACCAGTAAAATAAAAATGGTAACAATAAAGAGAAAAAAAGTTCATCTACCATCCTGAGAAACCCACAAACACAGAAAACAAACAGAAAATCAGAAAGAAAGGAAGAAAAGATATATAAAGCATCCAAACAAAAATCAATAAAATGCCAGGAGTAAATCAACACCTTTTAATAACTCTTAATATAAAAGGATTAAATTCCCCACTCAAAAGACACAGACTGACTGATCGGATTAAAAAGATAGACCCATCAATATGCTGCCTTCAAGAGACTCACCTCACCTTTAAAGAAACACATAGAATAACAGTGAAAGGATGGAAAAAGATATACCACTCTAATAGAAATGAAGAAGGAGCTGGAGTAGCTATTTTTATATCAGATAAAATAGACTTGTAACCAAAAAGCATAAAAAGAGGTAAAGAAAGACACTATATAATGATAAAAGGATCTCTTCAACCAGAAGACATCAGAATCCTAAATATATGCGCACCCAACATCAGAGCAGCAGATTTATAAAGAAAAAACTATTAGATCTAAAGAAACAGATAGACACTAATGCCATAATAGTAGGGGACCAGAACACCTCACTCTCAATATTGGACCAATCATTTAGACAAAAAATCAACAGAGAAGCAAAAGATCTAAACAACACTTTAGACCAAATGGACTTGGCAGATATCTACAGTATCAAAAACCTCAGAATATTCTTTCTTCTCATCAGCACATCAAATATTCTGCAGGAAAGACCACATGTTAGGGCACAAATAAAGACTCAACAAATTCAAAAATATTGGAATTTTTCCATGTATTTCTTCAGACCACAATGGATTAAAATTAGAAATCAATAGCAAATGAAACTCTGGAAACTACACAAACACATGGAAATTAAACAACATTCTACTTAATGACATATGGGTCCAAGAAGGAATTAAACAGGAAATGAAAAAATTTATTGAAACTAAGGAAAGTAATGGCACATCATACCAAAACCTGTGGAATACTGCAAAAGCAGTACTAAGGGCGAAATACATCACATTAAATGCTTACTTCAGAAGAATGGATAGATAGCAAGAAAACAACAAGGAAAGTAATGGCACATCATACCAAAACCTGTGGAATACTGCAAAAGCAGTACTAAGGGCAAAATACATCACATTAAATGCTTACTTCAGAAGAATGGATAGATAGCAAGAAAACAATCTAACACTTCACCTTAAAGATCTAGAAAACAAGAACAATCCATTCCCAAAATTGGTAGACAGAAAGAATTAATTAAGATCAGAGCAGAACAAAATGAAATAGAAACCCCCAAAATGACACAAAAGATCAATGAAACAAAAAGTTATCTTTTTGAAAAGATAAATAATGTTGACAAACAGCAAAACTAAAAAAAGAAGAGAGAAGACACAAATAACAATAATTAGAAATGAAAAAGGTGATATTACAACCAATAACTCAGAAATACAAGGAATCATTAGAGACTACTACAAACAACTACATGCCAAATAATTTGAAAAACTAGAGGAAGTGGATAAATTTCTGCACACACACAAACTAACAAGACTGAGCCAAGAAGACAAAAAATCTGGAAAAAAAAGTAACAATCAAAGAGATTGAAGCTGTTATCAGAAGTCTCCCAACAAAGAAAAACTCAGGACTGGACGGCTTCCCTGCAGAATTCTACCAAACCTCCAAAGAAGAATGAATGCCAATTCCTTACAAACTATTCCAAAAAGTTGAAAGAGAGGCCATTCTCCCAAATTCATTCTATGAAGCAAACATCACCCTGATACTAAAACCAGGTAAAGATAGAACTAAAAAAGAAAACTACAGGCCAATATCCTTGATGAATACAGAGGCAAAAATCCTCAATAAAATACTAGCTAACAGAATACAGCAACACATACGCAAAATTACACACCATGATCAAGTGTGATTCATCCCAGGAATGCAAGGTTGGTTCAACATACACAAATCAATAAATGCGATACACCATATCAATAAAATCAAACACAAGGAACATATGATCGTCTCTATAGATGTTGAAAAAGCATTTGATAAAATTCAACACTCATTCATTGTAAAGATTGTCTGCAAGTTAAGTATAGACTGAAAGAATCTCAACATAATTAAAGCCATATATGATAAACCCACTGCCAATATCATCCTGAATGGGGAAAAGCTGAAAACTTTTCCTTTAAGAACAGGAATTAGACAAGGATGCCTACTCTCACCACTCCTGTTCAACATGGTGTTGGAAGTGCTAGCCAGAGCAATCAGAGAAGAGAAGAAAATAAAGGACATCCAGTTTGGAGAAGATGAAGTCAAACTGTCCCTGTTTGCAGATGACATGATCCTATATACTGAACAGCAAAAAGCCTCTACAAAAAAACTCTTGGAGTTGATAAATGATTTCAGCAGAGTTGCAGGATACAAAATCAACACACAAAAATCAGTAGCATTTCCTTTCTTCGATAGTGAATATTCAGAAAGAGGAATCAAGTAAGCTTGCCCATTTACAATAGCCACCAAAAAAATAAAATACTTAGGAATGGAGTTAACCAAGGATGTGAAAAATCTCTATAATGAGAACTACAAACCACTGTTGACAGAAATTAAAGATGACACAAGAAGATGGAAAGATATCCCATGCTCTTGTATTGGAAGAAACAGCATTGTGAAAATGTCCATAGTACACAAACTGATCTATAAATTCAACAAAAATCCCAATCAAAATTCCAATGACATTTTTCTCTGAAATGGAAAAAACTATCCAGACATTTACATGGAATAACAGAAGACCACGTGTAGCCAAACAATTCTGAGCAAAAAAAAAAAAGAAAGAAAGCAGGAGGCATAACACTATCTGACTTTAAACTATATTACAAAGGTATAATAACCAAAACAGCATGGTACTGGCATAAAAACAGACACACTGGTCAATGGAATAGAATAAAAAACCAGAAATCAACCCACACACCTACAGCCATCTGGTCTTTGACAAAAGCACCAAGCTTATACAGTGGGGAAGAGACTGCCTTTTCAGCAAATGGTGTTGGGATAACTGGATATCCATGTGCAGGAAAATGAAACTAGAGCCATACCTTTCACCATATACTAAAATCAACTCAAAATGTATTAAAGAATTAAATATATACCCTGAACCCATAAAACTTCTTAAAGAAAACATAGGAGAAACACTTCAGGAAGTAGGACTGGGCACAGACTTCATGAATACAACTGCAAAAGCATGGGCAACCAAAGGAGAAATAAATAAATGGAACTATATCAAACTAAAAAGCTTCTGAAGAGTAAAAGAAATAATTAACAGAGTGAAAAGACAACCAACAGAATGGGAGAAAATATTTGCAAAATGTACATCTGACAAATGATTAATATCCAGAATACACAAGGAACTTAAACAACTTTACAAGAAAGAAACAAGCAATGCAATTAAAATATGGGCATAAAAGCTAAATAGGCATTTCTCAAAGGAAGATATATGAATGGCTACCAGACACATGAAAAAAATGCTCAACATCACTCAACATTCAGGAAATACAAATCAAAACCACACTGAGATACCCTCTCACCCCAGTTAGGATGGCTAATATCCAAAAAACTGTGAATGATAAATGCTGGCAAGGTTGCAGAGAAAAAGGAGCTCTCATACATTGTTGGAGGGACTGCAAAATGGTACAGCCTCTATGGAAAATGGTATGGAGGTTCCTCAAACAATTGCAGATAGATCTACCATATGACCCAGCTATCCCACTGCTGGGAATATACCCAGAGGAATGGAAATCATCAAGTCAAAGGTATACATGTTCCCCAATGTTCATTGCAGCACTCTTTACAATAGCCAAGAGTTGGAACCAGCCCAAATGTCCATCATCAGATGAGTGGATAAGGAAAATGTGGTACATCTACTCAACGGAATACTACTCTGCAGTAAAAAAGAATGAAACACTGCCATTTGCAATAACATGAATGGACCTAGAGAGAATTACATTAAGTGAAACAAGTCAGGCACAGAAGGAGAAATATCACATGTTTTCACTTATTTGTGAGAGCTAAAAATAAATAAGTAAATACACAAATAACCTGGGCGGGTGGAGGGAAGAAGACACAACAATTACAATTCTTTGAAGTTGATATGACAAGCGAGGAGAAAGGAGATTGTTGGGAGGGAGGGGGGAGAGGGAGGAAGGAGGGATGTTTTGGTAATGGGCCACAATAATCAACCACATTGTATATCAATAAAATAAAATAAAATTTAAAAATAAGTAAATATAAAAAATTAAAAAATAAAAGTTATTTTCATGCTAAAAATAAGTAATAAATAATAAAAAAAATAAAGCTGGAGGCATAGCACTACCTGACTTTAAACTATACTACAAACTATAGTAACCAAAACAGCATGGTACTGGCATAAAAACAGACACACGGACCATTGAAACAGAATAGAGAATCCAGAAATCAACCCATGTGCCTACAGCCACCTGATCTTTGACAAAGGCACTATGTCTACACACTGGGGAAGAGACTGCCTCTTCAGCAAATGGTGCTGGGAAAATTGGATATTCATATGTAGGGGAATGAAACTAGGCCCGTACCTCTCACCGTATACCTAAATCAACTCAAAATGGTTTAAAGAATTAAATATACATGCTGAAACAATAAAACTCCTTAAAGAAAACATAGGGGAAATACTCTGGGAATCAGGTTTGGATACAGACTTCATGAATATGACCCCAAAATCACAGGCAACCAAAGGAAAAATAAACAAATGGGATTATATCAAACTAAAAAGCTTCTGAACAGCAAAAGAAATAATTAACAGAGTGAAATGACAACCAACAGAGTGGGAGAAAATATTTGCAAAATATACATCTGACAAAGGGTTAATATCAAGAAATACAAGGAAGATATACAGATGGCTGACAGACACATTAAAAAATGCATAACATCATTCAACATTTGGAAAATGCAAATCAAAACTACACTGACCATCTCACTCTAGTTAGAATGGCTAATATCCAAAAGACTGAGAACGATAAATGCTGACGAGGTTGTGGAGAAAAAGGAACCCTCCCACACTGTTGGTGGGACTGCAAAATGGTGCAGCCTTTATGGAAAATGGTTTTTTTGGACAATTTTATTTTCTTTGGACAAATGGTATTTATGGACAACTACATCTACCACACGACCCAGTTATTCCACTGCTCGGTATATACCCAGAGGAATGGAAATCATCATCTCAAAGGGACACCTGTACTCCCATGTTTTTTTGCAGCACTATTTACAACAGCCAAGAATTGGAACCAACACAAATGTCCATCATCAGATGAGTGGATAAGGACACTGTGGTATATCTACACAATGGAATAAAAAGAATTGAAATACTATACTATAGTATAATACTCTGCTATAAAAAGAATTGAAATACTACCAACATGGATGCAGTTAGAGATAATTGTATCAAGTGAAATAAGCCAAGCACAGAAAGAGAAATACTGCATGTTCTCACTTATTTGTGAGAGCTAAAATTAATTAATTAATTAATTAATTAATATAAAAACCAATAAATGGGGGAGAAGACACAACAATCACAAAAATTCCTTGAACTTGTTAAGACAAGTGAACAGATATGATGTTGATGGGGGGAGGGAGAAAAGGGAGGGAGGAAAGAGAAATTGGTAAAGGGACAGGAAAATCAACTACATTATATTGATAAATTAAAATTTAAAAATTAAAAAATAATGTATTACTATAATTTCCAGTATCTTCCTTACCCCTGCCCACTGAAAAACCTTCTGAAGAATGAACTCAGTCTCTGAATTTAATTGTAATGTTGAGGGTCACTTTTGTTTGTCATGGAAAAGCTATATTCCCCTATGTTTGTATCAAGTTTTTGGCATTTTATTGCAAAATACCCATTTTGAAAGAAAAGCAAACTATACCCAAAGCAAGTAAGTAGAATGAAATAATATAGATTAGACTGGATATGAATTGAATGGAAAAACAATAAATAAAATCAATGAAAGCAAAGTTCGTTCCTTGAAAAGACTAACAAAATTAACAAACTTTAGCTAATTTGACCAACAAAAAAAAAGAAAGAAGGCTCAAGTTACTATAGAATACATAAATCATCATGAAAGAACTGATGGTAGAAAAAATTGATATTAAAGGTGCTGCTGGTAAGGGCTCAGAAGAAATGGAGGAGGATGGCAGAGGAAATCTATATTCCCTTTGAGAATATCTAAATAATCATATGCTGTCGTGGTAGAAATATAGACATTAAAAGTACTCCTGGTGAGGGCCCAGAAGGAAATAAACAATATTTTATTAGAACTAGACCGAGAGGATCCTTGTTGCATCATGGCAGAAAACTTAGCTAAATGTTACCTGTATGTGGAAAGCAGACTTTGTCAATGATGATCTCGAATATTTAGTTGAGTAGATTTCCAAGAAACTGTTGAGATGGCTCCCATTTCTGCTTGTTTTTTACAGCAAAAATGTGAGAAGAATGAGATAGACTGAGAAAAGAAATCTTTTAAGCAAAGAAGAAACAGGAATTAATGATTTGGTATAATTTTCAGCCTATCTAGATTGCAAAAGATGCCAAATTCCGGAGATTCATTGTCAGGAAGCATACTCTGGAGAGAAAGCCAAAGATGTTGCTAAATATTTTTTTTTTTTTTAGTTCTTTGCAAGAATCAAAGTTAGAACGTTCAATTACACAGAGGGTTCTCAAGAAATGAGACATCTACTCATGGATCTCCTTTGCATTCTCTGCCAATGCCAATAATAGAAACGGTAGACGGGATAGATCAATAGAAGAGCGACTTGTCTAAAGAGGAATATAAAAGGGACATATGTGAGAGATCCACAGCATTTTTGAGAATGTGTCAGCAGAAACACTACCAGCTTGGGCTAAAAGGGATAAAGAAAGTAGAAAATCAAAGAAAACTATCAGACTCCCTAGCTCTACTGTCAGGAAACAGCCTGATAAAAACTGCAAAGCTGCTACCTGCTACCCTTCACAGAAAGGAAGTTGGAATTAGAGGCTAGAGCGACAGACGGTTATTCCCAGATCCCGAAACTCAATGGAATGTACACTGCTGGATTTGAGCACTTCTTGAGATGATATACTTCTTTTTCTTTCATTTTCTCTTTTCTTGAATGAGAATGTCTATAACTGGCACCCTTGGGAGTAAACAACTTGTCTTCTTGTTATACAGGCTCACAGATGTAGTGGAATTTTGCCCTAGGATGAATCACACTCAGAATCTAACCTATACTGAGTTAAATGATGATATTTGAGACTTTTGACCACATGGTGTTTAGGCAAGATTTTGTACTTCAGTTGAGACTTTAGAAGACCAGGAATGAGACAAATGAGTCAGTGCTTATGAACCAGAGAATGAACTCTGGTAGACAGAATAATGTCTGCCAAAGATGTTCACTTCCCAATTTTTTGAGTTTCAATGTTTGTTACATTACATGCAAAAAGGAATTAACAGGCGTGATTAAGTAAAACAACTAGATGGTGATATTAACATGAACTATATGTGTGAGCCTGATGTAATCGCAAGGCGTTTTTTTGTTTTTATTTTTGTTTTTTTTCCTTTTCTTTTCTTTCATTTATAAGATGGAAGCAAGAGAATAGAGACAACATACTATATTCTGTCTTTGAAGATGGAGAAAGTGACCATAACCGAAAGGATGCAGGCAGCCTCTGGGAGCTGTACAGGGCAGGGAAAAATATTCTCTCCCAATTCCTTTGGTATCCAGAAAGAACACAACCCTGGGGACAGATTTTAGATTTGGACCTACAGAATTATAAGATAATAAAATTGAGTTGTTATAAACCACTATGTTTGTGGTAGTGCTGTGGTTTCAGCAGAAACAGGAAGGAGAAATAAAGATCTTCCAGGAAAAGCAAAACAGGAAATTCATCACACCTAAACTGTCCTCACAAAAAAATGCTTAAGGGAGTGTTACAATTGCAATTAAAAGGATGATAATTATTGTCATGAAAACACATGAAAGTATAAAGCTCAGAAGTATAGGTAAATTTATAATCATACTCAGAATACTCCAGAGAGGTAATGGTGCTATGTCAAACTTTTCATCCTCTAGTACACAGGTTTAAAGTCAAAAATATCAAAAACATTAACAGCTGCAATTAATGACTAAGAAAAAACAAAGATGAAGTTATAAATTGAGGCCACCAAAATACAAGTTGTGGGGGTGTGGCTGCGCAGGTGTGAAAATCACAAATGACATCAAGTGACAGAAGATCCAAAAACCAGGACAGACACTACGGTAAGGTCAGAGGACTTGCCCGATCAAGATGGCACCATAAGAACCCTCCAGACTCTTCAGGGCAGTGAGCTGACCATGAGCACTGATCCTTTGCCACCACCCCCTCTCCCATTACAGCCACCATTCAGCCCAGACTTCTACTCAAGTGACACAAAAGAACCAGCCACAGGACCATATCTGAAACCTGTAAGGCATTTTGTCCCGACTCCTGGAGGAACTTTTTCAGAGGGGAAAAAAAA
>NW_007735478.1:34447-51069 GCF_000696425.1 Galeopterus variegatus | reverse complement strand
AAAAAAAAGGACCCAGAATGGGATAAGCCAGTGTCTGACATCAGACACATCTCTGATGGAGTGGACTGTTCACTTCCAGCCTCTCCAGCAAACCACCGTTCACCTCCCAACTCCTGCAGAGATCCTTACAGAATGTCAGAAGGAACCTTTAGTTCTCAGAAAGACACTGATGCAATGCTTCCCAGGACCCCTATGCATCTGTAGGCCGACGCACACAAACCCCTCGAACATGCAGTGAGAAGGTGGAGAAGTACAACCTGAGTTATTCCTACATGAAGTCATGGGCAGGCCTGCTGAGAATTCTGGGCGCGGTGGAGCTGCTTTGGGGGGCTGGCGTCTTCGCTTGTGTCACAGCTTACATTCACAAGGACAGTGAGTGGTATAACATGTTTGGATATGCACAGCCCTACAGCATGGGAGGCACTGGCAGCCTGGGAAGTATGTACGTGGGGCTATTACTACAGTGGCCCCCAGACCCCTTCTGTACTTGTGGTTGCTGGATTAGCTTGGATCACCACCACTATTATTCCAGTTCTTGGCATGTCCACGGATTACAGGACTATTCTTTTGGATTCTAACTGGCGGCACCTAACTGAATTTGGAATTAATGTTGCCTTGATGGATCACCACCACTATTATTCCAGTTCTTGGCATGTCCACGGATTACGGGACTATTCTTTTGGATTCTAACTGGCGGCACCTAACTGAATTTGGAATTAATGTTGCCTTGTTTATTTTGTATACGACTGCAGTCATAGTCTATGTGAATCATATCAGCCAAGATGGACTCTGCTACTACCCATTATATAATATGCCTGTGAATTCAGTGTTCTGCCGGTTAAAAGGAGGACAGATAGCAGCAAAGATCTTCCTGTTTGTCACCATGATAGTTTATCCCATCAGTGCTTTGGTTTGCCTAAAGTTATGGAGGCATGAGGCAACTTGGAGACACAGTGATATCTGCAACAACAGGAGATAAGTGAGCCATCATTGCAACCGAAAAGGAAAATGTTTGAAATGGCCACTGGTGGTGACAGATAAAGAGACTCAGAAACTAATTTCAAAGAATTGAGAAGAACAAAAATGTAACCTGAACTACTGAGTGGACACATCCCCCCAGGCCACATTCCTAAACCCACCGTGATGCCTGACTACATGGCAAAATGCCCTGTGATTCAGAAGGGTGTTGAATGAGAACGCTGTGAAGCTGTGTGCCAAGACCAGTTTCCAGAGTACAAAGAACTGTCTGCAGAAGCTCAAGCCACCTTGAGGAAGTTTGATGAGCTGGATACAGTGATGAGCAGATTGTCATATCGTCCAGAAAACCGACAGGAACGTGACAGAATTTCAAGAATCCATGAAGAGTTTAAGAAAAAAACAGAATGATTCTACGTTTTTGTAAAAAAACAAAAACAAACACTGTTATTAATTAAAGATATTAATTAAAGAACAAAGAATTCAAGAATATGATAAAGTAATGAATTGGGATGTACAAGATTATTCTTAAACCTTATTTGAAACCACTTTTTACAACAACTATTTAGTAGCAAATTTACTATTTATTTACTGTCTTTTAAGCTAGTCTCCATGTTTGAGAAGCAAGTGCTTCATGAATCAGCTTCTAGTTGGTTTAACCAGTACACAATGTTAAACAGTCTGATTTCATTCAGACATTTCAAAACTAATTCAGATTTACCAAGTGCCTTTTCTAAGGATGGAAGAAATCCTGTATTCATCTTTGCACAATTTCATATCATTAAACCGTTTTGTTATTTTAGAGATCCTATCTTTGTGGTGTGATGACCTAGTGGACTATCAGCTCTGGTGCTGCTTTTTTCTTTTTCACTCAGGCAGATTCCTAGGATTTTTCTATGACAAATTTCTCTCCCTAAGGAAATTCCTAAGGGATCCCTAAAGGATTCTTCCTAAGGGAAAGTGGGTGACACCTTTTCAAAGGTGTCATTTCTTCCCTTGAAAGGGGTTTGATTCCCAGATCAGCATTTTCAAGCTTTGTGATATTGGGCAAGTTGCTTAATCTCCCTATGCCTGTTTCCTCTTCTGTAAAATGGGGCTAAAAATCATACCTACTTCATAGGGTTGTTATGAGGAATAAATGAGTTAATATTCATAAAGTGCTTACAACAGAACCTGGCACATTATAGCAACTATATTAGTGTTTGTGAAATCTCTAGAAATGTTTGTGAAAAGGTCGTTAGCAAGCAAGCCCAACCCAGTTAACCAAAAGGCTATGTGCCTCAGTTCTTTCTTTTTGGTGCTCTTAGCTCTTTCCACCTGTAGCCTTAGGTAGATGCTTCCCTGTGGTTCTGTGACCCACTGGGGCTGCACACAACCTCCCTATCTTTAATGAATATTACCATGCACATGTCTCCATCTCCCCAACAGCCCAGCCTGTCCTGTATACATCAGACTGAAGGACTGCATGATGTTGCTTCCTTTTCTCTCCACTTTGGACATTAATCCTAAGGCCCAATGAGGTTGTGCTTACTTGGAATCTCCCTTTGATTTATTGTGATGTTTCATCTTTCCAAGAATTATCTTGACTTTGGGGATTTATTTACAAGAAATGTTTTATTTTTGTTATTATGAACAATGGACTGCCTTAAAAAATGTTTTCTTTTTAAATAGTCGTTATTAGATCCTATTCAGCAGCATCTATATTGTAGATAATTTCCTGGTGTAGATTTACAGTTTCTGCCTAATACAAGTATAGCTGCCATTCAAACATTAATGTTCAAAGCATGTCCTAAAGTGATGAAACCAAAGAAAAGCATGTAGAAAAGCAGAAAACTAGAAAGTGTTGGTCACTGAATGAACTTCCTAGTTTTTCTTTGTCAATAAAATCTTTATTAGTGTTTATTGTTTATATTTTAATTCCATGGTTCCCAGACTGTACTTAGGGCTGTGCGGTATCTCAAGTGGTAATGCCTGGGGAAGTATGAAGCGCCTTATGGTAGCCACCAACTGGAACAACTTTAATTTCTGTTTATATATTGGTACCCCATGATAACATTTCACTTAACAGGAGCAACAGTGATTAAAAAAAAAAAAAAAGGCAAAATTTTACCATTTTGGTGGATTGTAAAGAGTTATATAAATGTCGAAATAACAGGTTAAGGAGATTTAAGTTTGTGAAACCTCATTTTACTACAATTATCATAGAGCTAGGGTTAGATCTCACAGACCCCTCGAGCCCATTCACAAACCTTTCACATGCAGGTCTATGAGCCAGGTAACAGGAAAAAGGTCATTGGAGACATGGGTAAAGAAATAATAGGCTTTATTTCTTGACATGAGCTCTGCTGACCAGCAGTTCAGAGCTGCTGCCTCACACACTGAAGAGAACATGAAAAAAGCAACAAGCATAAAGGTAAATGGGTGCACATGCACACTAACTCTACTCCCATACAACTTGTTTACAAAGGATGTGCTGCACCACACCCAGCTGAACCTGAGGCAAGGGGGCCTGACTAAACTACTCTATTTTCATCACAACCCACCCCTTCAGGGTCCCTCACCTTACAATCTATGCATTCAGAGTCTTCCATGATGTCCCTTAGTGAGGATAAATGACACTGACATTTATATAACCTATTGTCTGTTCACTATGCCTTAAGGCTTGTCTTTAAAGTTTGTCCTGTAGTTCTGCCCTTTTAACTATCAGTTGCAAATATCCAGTTAGTAGCCATCATTGGTGTGATTTTCCATGGGAATCCTGTATACTGATGGAAAGTTCAATGCATATTCAGAAAGCTGACACACTGATCACGTGACTCTGGTGCCGTGCCTGCAGCCAGAATACTATTAGCGAAAAGACAGAAGGGTTATTGGTACCAACAGGGGAAGTTCTTGCCCTTCTGGTAAGATAAATGCCAGTTTGCCATCCTGAGAAAGGATGGTTGCAGGAACAGGTATCTAACTTGGTTTATGATACCATACTTTATCTGCTAGTACTGTTGGATCTGTAGGTTCTGTATGTAACAGTATAGGGGAACTCATAGTTGGCCATAATGATAATACAAATGTTCCTTTGGGAATAGAGGGCTTAGCTGTTCCAGGTCATGTTACCTTTACTAGAGGAGGCCAGGTACTTGTCACCCAAGGTGAAACTTGCAAGCCTTCCTGTAATCCTTTTCCTCAAGGCCCTATTAGACCTACCCAGCATATATGGCGGGGAAGCGGGGCTTCTATTCTCCAAGGCCGTTCCCATTGTACTGTCTGTCCCTATTGCAAACAGAATGGGGCTGGTAAGTGAATATATTTCCATTCTTGCCATACTCTGGCTGCAAAAGCTTATCTTTAGTAGTGACTTGTAGTTGTATAGGTGCTGCAGCCCTATGCAACAGAGCTTCCACTGGAGAGGGCTTGGCCTTGCAGGGTCTCTCATTTAGAATCCTGACTGTCAGCCATAACTGCTGTGTCCACCCCTTAAGGGATGGGGGTTGGGCAGATAGCCTTAGTCCCTTTTTTTAAAATACCATTATACCATTCAATCATTCCTGCTGTCTGGGGATGATATGGCACATGTAACTTCCACCGAATAGACAACTGGGAGGCCTACCTCTGAACCCCATGTCCAGTAAAGTGGCCCAGTATGCCTGATCTACTTCCTCAGTCCAATCCCAGAGGGCTCCTTTCTCTGTTAATGCATATAGTGGGCATGCCATTTGGGCCATATGGGGTACAAAAGCTCTCCAATACCCCAGAAGTCCCAAATATGTCTGTAGCTGAGCTACAGTTGTGGGTCTAGGATATGCCCATGTCTTGTCTATAATAGTTTCTGGGATGACTCTCATCTTACCCGACCAGACCACTCCTAGGAATTTGACTGACAGCCCGGGTCCTTGCACCTTGGCTGTGTTCATGGCCCACCCACATTTTTCCAAATGACTTAGCAGCGTTGGAGCTGCCTGGGTTTAATCGGCAAGAGAATCAGAGGTTAGTAACACATCATCAATATAATGAAACATTGTAACCATGCTGGGCCTAGTCCACTTGTTTGGGTCCCCAGCCACCAAACCATGATAGATGGTTAGGCTATGCAGATAACCTTAGGGCAATACTTGAAAGGTCCACTGCCTCCCTTCCCAGGTGAAGGCAAAGCAATCTTGGCTATCAGCCTAGATTGGAATAGAGAAAAAAGCATTTGCAAGGTCCAATTCATAATGATAAGTTCCCAACTGAGTCACCAGCTGATCCATCAAGTCATAAACTGAAGGTGTGGCTGCAAGCAAAGGAAGCACTACTTTGTTTAGTTCTCAATAGTCTACAGTCATTCTCCAGGTATAATCAGGTTTTTTCACTGGCCATACTGGAGCATTAAATGGGCTATGAGCTGGATAAATAATGCCAGCTTTTCTAACTTCAATATAGTGGCACCTATCTCTGCATGTCCTCCCAGTAGGTGATACTGCTTTAAATTAATTACACGTCTTGGCTTGGGTAACACCTGTGGGTCATGTTTAGCATATCCCTGTAACACAGGCTTTACTGTCTGTATTTGCAGCTGAAACTCTCCAACTATTGTTTATAGGTGCAAATGATAAAGTACATCCATACCCATGATGTATTCAGCTACAGGGGATATACAAGGAGGTAATTGTCCTATGCCCAATGGCAACTATACATCTTTGACCTCAATAGTATGTCCTCCATGGCCATCTATACAAACTGTGGCCCCTGGAAACTTATCTGGATTGCCATATATCAGGCTACATTCTGCACCTATATCCACCAATGCCAAAACACACTGCACATTTGTCCTCGACCAATGTATTGCCAATTCAACATGAGGCCTCTGGTCCTCACCTGAGCCACCAAACCATGATAGATGGTTAGGCTATACAGATAACCTTAGGGCAATACTTGAAAGGTCCACTGCCTCCCTTCCCAGGTGAAGGCAAAGCAATCTTGGCTATCAGCCTAGATTGGAATAGAGAAAAAAGCATTTGCAAGGTCCAATTCATAATGATAAGTTCCCAACTGAGTCACCAGCTGATCCATCAAGTCATAAACTGAAGGTGTGGCTGCAAGCAAAGGAAGCACTACTTTGTTTAGTTCTCAATAGTCTACAGTCATTCTCCAGGTATAATCAGGTTTTTTCACTGGCCATACTGGAGCATTAAATGGGCTATGAGCTGGATAAATAATGCCAGCTTTTCTAACTTCAATATAGTGGCACCTATCTCTGCATGTCCTCCCAGTAGGTGATACTGCTTTAAATTAATTACACGTCTTGGCTTGGGTAACACCTGTGGGTCATGTTTAGCATATCCCTGTAACACAGGCTTTACTGTCTGTATTTGCAGCTGAAACTCTCCAACTATTGTTTACAGGTGCAAATGATAAAGTACATCCATACCCATGATGTATTCAGCTACAGGGGATATACAAGGAGGTAATTGTCCTATGCCCAATGGCAACTATACATCTTTGACCTCAATAGTATGTCCTCCATGGCCATCTATACAAACTGTGGCCCCTGGAAACTTNCTATATCCACCAATGCCAAAACACACTGCACATTTGTCCTTGACCAATATACTGCCAATTCAACATGAGGCCTCTGGTCCTCACCTGCCTGCAAAAGACAAGTACCTTGGCCTTCAACCTAACTGAAATGGAACATTTCACCCACCTCCTTGGGAGCACCCACACAATCCTTTAAATCCACTGAGCGTACCTTGCTACCTCTTTCTGGACGTTTGGTGAAACACACTGTTCAGGGCACAATTGCTGCCACAAGGCAAACAGGACCACATTTGGCTACTGGTCAGTTTTCTTTTTATCAACCCCTGCTGCAAGCAAGTCAAGCCACATCTGCTTACGGCTAGTCTTGCTTGGTCCCTTTGGGATAAAATCCCGAGCATTTTCTAGGGGGTTTGCTCTTAACCAACTTTTGCTAGTCTTGCTTGGTCCCTTTGGGATAAAATCCCGAGCATTTTCTAGGGGGTTTGCTCTTAGCCAACTTTTGGACCCCTTTTGCTTGTCTTTTCTCCTCTACTTCACCCAAGCTGGCTATCATGGTCATTGCCTCATGTATAGGACGACCAATGTATGGGGCCAGTATGGCCATCAGCGACCCAAAGGATGTTGACAGGGCATTTTGCAGCACTATGTCTCTCATGCTGCCTGTAAATTTTTATCATCCAGGCTACAAGTGTTCACATTAAACATGGACTAATGCATCCCCAGTTCCCAAATGATTTGGACCAACTCAGCCTAGGTTTGCCATTTACTCACAGTCTTGGGAAGTTCTCCAGCATTTGCCCACATGGTTTGGGCAGCTGCATTCATCCATTCCATTACAGAGTGATTACCTGGCCCATGTGTATATCTGTGGCTATTCTGTAGCTGTTGCCTCAGGGACAGGTGCATGGTGATGGAGGCCAATTTTTTCATCTCCTCACCACAGAATACCACACTATCCACCCATGGTTCCCATAACCATAGCAGCCAAGCAGCCAGGGGCTCCCCCTGTTTCTGCCAAAACTGTCTCCCCAAGTCAATTAATTCAACCTGGGTATATGGGACATACATGGTAAATTGGGTCACCTGTGGATTGCCCACTGGTTGTCCACCTGGTCCCATAGGCTGCTCACTTTTCACTTTCTGATGCACAATAGGTCATGCCTGGAGACGCAAGTCTCCCCCAACTCACCACTGGGTTTGTGGTTGTCCCTGGTGTGCGAGGCAGGGGTGGTCAGTCACTGCACATCATCCTCCAGGACATTTATCCACACTCCCAACAACTCTGCCTTCTGCCTCAGATCTCAATCAGCTTGCCATATAGTGAGCAGTAACCAGGCTCCAGTCAGCAGAAAAGTGTCCACTGGGCACAACATGCTCAAGGACAGCCACACTTCATCCCCCTCCCACGGGGTTCTCCATTGTAGTGCCTGGTCTGTGCTGACTTGCAGTACAGTGAGCAACCAGTCAGCAGAAAAGTGTCCACTGGGCACAACATGCTCAAGGACAGCCACACTTCATCCCCGTCCCACGGGGTTCTCCATTGTAGTGCCTGGTCTGTGCTGACTTGCAGTACAGTGAGCAACAACCAGATCCCAGTCAACAGGAAAGTGGCCATAGAGCACAACATATTCAAAAGTAGCCACATTTCATCCTTCTCCCAAGGGCTTTTGGGTCCCGTACCTGCTCAGAATCCTGCTACAACTACACCTATTGTAGAGCTAGGGTCAAGCCTCACAGACCCCACGAGCCCATTCACAAACCCTTCACATGCAGATCTACAAGCTAAGTAACAGGAAAAAGGTCCTTGGAGACATGGGTAAAGAAATAATAGGCTTTCTTTCTTGACATGAGCTCTGCTGACCAGTGGTTCAGAGCTGCTGCCTCACACACTGAAGAGCACATGAAAAAAGCAACAAGGAAAAACATACATGGGTTCACATGCACACTAACTCTACTCCCACACAACTTGTTTACAAACAATGTGCTGCACCACACCCAGCCAGACCTGAGGCAAGGATTCCTGACGAATCTACTCTGTTTTCCTCACAATTTTAAATGTTAATCTTTGAAAACCAATTCTGTAACACTGATTTTTTAAAATTTTTTATGGAAATACTTGGGTGTATCAAAGTTTTAGTTACCTGTTTTTTGTTTTTTGTTTTTTTGTATTCCCTTTAATGTTTGCTTTTCTAGTATTCTTGTGTTCACTGGGTATGTTCTTGAAAATATTTTTGCTTAAAGAAAATAAACTGGAAACAATATACAAATTGTGGGGAGATGAAATGTCAACAGTATTTGTACACAAAGTTAAGATTATCAGCTTAAAATAGTGGATTATAACTATGAGGCTCTTTATGGTAGTCCCATAGTAATCACAAAGAAAGAAATTGCATTATACACACAAAAGACAAACAGAAAGAAAACGAAGCTTACCACCACAGAGGTAAACAACAAGACAGGAAGAAAGGGACAAAGGATTGACAAAACATTCTGAAAACACTAAACAAAATGGCAGGAGTAAAACCATACCTAATAATAGTGTTGAAGACAAAAGGGTTAAACATTTCAATTAAAAGATACAGAGTGGCTGAGTAGACAGGAAAACAAACAAAAAATAAAAATAAAAAAACAAGACCCAACTATATAACATAGAAAATAACACCCTACTTTTAAAAATGGACAGATCTTCTAGACAGAAAGTAACAAAGAAACATAGGACCTAAACTACACCACAGACCAAATAAACCTAACAGACGTTTACAGAACATTCCATGCAAATACTACAGAATACATGGCCTTCTGAATGGCACATGGAAGAGTCTCCAGAATACATCATATGTTGGATCACCAAATAAGGCCTGACGAATTTAAGAAGGTAGAGATAATATCAAGTATCTTTTTGGACAACAGTAGTATAACACTAGAAATCAACAAGAAGAAATACTCCAGAAATCTTAAAAGTACATGGAAATTCAACAACATGCCTCCAAATAACCGGAGAGAATAAATAAACTAAAAGGGAACTTTAAAAGTTTCTTGAGACAGTTAGCAATGGAAACACATCATCATACTAACACCTATAGGCTCCAGATAAGCAGTTCTAAGAGAGAAGTTCATAGCTATAAACACCTACACCCCCCAAAAATTATTATATTATTACTTTTAATAAACAACCTAACCAGGCACTTCAAGGAGCTGAGAAAACAAAACCAAACTAAAACCAAACTTGGTAGAGTAAAAGAAATAATAAAACACAGAGTAGAAATAAATAAAATACAAACAAAAACGTAATGAAAAAGATCAGCAAAACCAAGAGTTATTTTTTGAAAAGATAAACAAAATCAATAAACTTTTGTCTAGACTTACCAAGATTGAAAAAGATCCAAATAAATAAAACAAAATCTGAGGTGAAATAGAAGACATTGCAACTGTTATCATATAAATGCAAAGGATCATAAGAGAATATTATGAACAAATACACACCAACAAATTTGAGAACACAGGAAAAATGGTTAAATTCCAGGACACACACAACCAACCATGATTCAATTATGAAGAAATAGAAAATATGAAGAGAGGGATAAGAAGTGAGGTACTGAATCACTAATCAATAGTCTTCTAATGAAGAAAAATGAGGACAGAATGATTCCATTGCTGAATTCTACCAAACATTTTAAGAAGAAGTAATACCAATTCTCCTCAAAATATTCCAAAAAAAAAAAAAAAATTAAAGAAGAGGGACTACTTCCAAACTGATCATGAGACCAGTTACCAAACATTTTAAGAAGAAGTAATACCAATTCTCCTCAAAATATTCCAAAAAAAAAAAAATTAAAGAAGAGGGACTACTTCCAAACTGATCATGAGACCAGCCTTATCCTGATTCCAAAACCAGACAAGGACACCACAAATAAAAAAACTACAGCCAATATCACTGATGAAGATAGATGCAAAAACTCACAAGACACTAACAAATCAAATTTAATACCACATCAATATTACCATTCACAGCAACAAGGATGGACTTAGAGAAGGTTATATTAAGTGAAATAAGCCAGGCACAGAAAGAGAAATACCACATGTTCTCACTTATTTGTGGGAGATAAAAATAAATAAATATAAATATACAAACAAATAAACGGCGGTGGGGAGAAGAAGACACAACAATCACAACAATTCCTTGAACTTGTTTAGAAAAGTAAACAGATATGATGTTGATGAGCAGGAGAGGGAGAGGAAGGGGAGGAAAGGAGGAATTGGTAAAAGGACATGAAAAACAACTACACTGTATATTTAAAAATTAAAATTAAAAAAGATCATCCATTATAATAAAGCAGAAACAATGATAAGGATGCAGGAATGCTTCAGCATACACAAATGAATAAATGTGATACACAACATTAACATAAAAAACTGTATGATCATTTCAAAAGACACACAAGAGGCATTTGAGAAAAATTAATATTTCTTCATGATAAAAACTTTTAACCAAGTAGGTATAGAAGGTACGTACCTCAATGCAATAAAAGCCATATATGACAAACTCACGGCTAACATATAGGACATGGAAAAGCTGAAAGTTTTTCCTCTAAAAATAGGAACAAGAGAAGAATGCTTACTTCTACCAGTCCTATACAACATAGTGCTGAAAATCCTAGCCAGAGCAATTTGGCAAGAGAAAGAAATAAAAAATCATCCAAATCAGAAAGGAGAAAGTCAAATTTTCCCTGTTTGCAGAAAACATGACTTTATATGAGGAAAATCCTCAAGACTGCAACTAATAAGCACATATAATAAAGTTGCAGTATACAGAATCATACAAAAATCAGTAGTGTTTCCATATGCTGATAGCAATAAAGAAATGGATATGCTAAATGACCATGATTTGATCATTATACAGCATATATATGTATTGAAATATAAATTTGTCCCCTATAAATATGTACAATTGCAATGTGTCAATTAAAATAAATTAATAAATAAATAAAATTTTGAAACAGACTGAAGTCCATAATAAAGAGAATACTTTCAAAAATAAAAAAGGATACTTCAGCTGACAACTGCACAAACCAGCCTTTAAAAACTTTAACATCATTAGCATAATAAATATTGCTCAATCCTGTTTCACAAATGAAAAGAACTCTTTGTCACTACAAAACGTAGATGATGATGGTCATATCAAAGTTGTCTCATACCTCTTGGTGTTTTCCTAAGCCATATTAAATTGACTCAAACCTTAATAGTATTTGTACAAAAAATTTACCCTAGAACCTCAGTAGGTGACCCAATCTTGCCATATTGGTACTTATTATAACCCATGAATATATTGTGCCCCAGTATCCACAGTTTCACTTTCCATGGTCTCAGTTATACACAGTCAATCGTAGTCCAAAAATATTACAGAGCAATAAACACTTTGAGAGAGAAAGAGAGACATAGACACATTCACCTAACTTTCATTGCAGTATATGGTAATAATTGTTCGATTTTCTTATTAGACATATTGTTGGTAATCTCTTACTGTGACTAATTTATAAATTAAACTTTATCATACGTATGTACGTATAGGAAAAAACAGAGTGTGTATAGAGTTCAGAAATATCCACAACTTCGGACATCCACTGTGGGTCTTGCAATGTATCCCCCAAGGAAAACAAGGGAGGATTTCTGTAAATGTAAAATTATAGAGCTGCTTAAAATCCCTGCTTCCAGGAACATTAAAAATTTTCAAGTGGGATTTCATTCACTTTATTATAACATACAGCTTGAAATATATTTTTAATTGTTTATATTCTGGATAGACTAAGAGCTGCTTAAAATCCCTGCTTCCAGGAACATTAAAAATTTTCAAGTGGGATTTCATTCACTTGATTATAACATACAGCTTGAAATATATTTTTAATTGTTTATATTCTGCATAGACTAAAGAAATATATTTTTAATTGTTTATATTCTGGATAGACTAAGGCTTTCCACAATTTTTTTCCTTTATTCCTGAATTACTTCAAATGGCAATTTAGAGTTTCTCAGTCAATTATTTCACTGTCCTTACAATCAGTGAGCTAGAATCACATCACTCTGTATTATTGTCTATTTAAAGTTTGAATTTTCACAGGAAGTTTTCTCTCTTAATAATAATTTTAATCTAGCATTTTCAGCTACCACATAGGTCCAAGTTGATCATTCAGATTAATGTGTTGATGTCACTTTATGACATTTGAACTAACCATCTTATCACTGTAGACTCATATTTTTGATTCTTTAAAAAGATGTCATTATTTTAAACTAAACATTAAATATTCTTATTTTCCTATCCCACATACTAACATGGCTACTCAACCTAAGAGAATACTCATATCCGTGAAATATGCTCCCATTTCCATCAGAATATAAATAATTCTCATTCATAAATAAAGTCTCTTCATGAGGAATTTTTCTCATTTTTATTGCATAGGCAAATCACAACTTGTAAGGAGAAAAATCACAACCACAATTATCCATTCATTCACATGGTCCTCTTTTTCTGCAATGCTCTGTAGAAGGCCCCTTTCACCTGGTCATTCCTCAGACTGTAGATGAGCGGGTTCAGCATTGGATTGAAGACGCTGTAAAATAGGGTGAGGACTTTCTGCTGCTCCTGTCGTTGACTGTTGTCTGGGACCATGTAAATCACCATGGCTATGCCAAAGTAGAGCCCAACCACACAGAGGTGGGAGGAGCAGGTGGAAAAGGCTTTCTTGCGGCCCTCCTTTGACTGGATCTTCAGGATGGCCCAGAGGATGCACATGTAGGAGACGATTATCAAGGAAAGTGGTCCAACTAAGACAAACACACCACCAATGAAGAGAAAAATTTCATTGGTCCTGGTGTCAGCACAGGCCAATTTGAGGACAGATAGTATTTCACAGTAGAAGTGGTTCACTTCCTGAGGTCCACAGAAAGGCAACCTAAGAAAGAGAATTAGATTTACTATGGCCATGGAAAGTCCACATGCCCAGGAAGTGACAGCCAGGACCGTGCACACTCTCCAGTTCATGATGACAGTGTATTGAAGAGGATGGCAGATCGCCACAAATCTGTCATAGGACATCACCACCAAAATCATGCACTCTGTAATAGCAAAAGTGAAACTCAAATTCATCTGAATAAAGCAGGAGACAAAGGAGATAGTTTTTTTGTGTGTCACTAGGTTTTCCAACATGCTGGGTAAGATGCTGGAAGCACAGGAAATGTCAATTATGGCCAGGTGTGAAAGGAAGAAGTACATGGGGGTGTGCAGTCTGGGGTCCAGGTAGGTGAGTCCCAAGATCATGCCATTTGCCATCAGGCTGAAGACGTACAACAGGGAGAAGATCCAGAAGAGGAGCACCTCCATCTCTAAACCGATATGTAATCCCAAGAGGATGAGCTCTGTGATCCATGACTGGTTGCCTCCCATTCCTTAATGACAATGTGGAAAGGTCCAAAGTATGATAGAAATGTCAGAGTTTGAGAATTAAAGAACGTGGAGCTAACTATCTCAAAATGAGCTCAAAGGAAGCTTTTATATATTCTTCTACTTGACTGACCGTTTTATTTTTCAATGTTTCTTTGTCTGATTTTAAATTTTGATGTTAAATAGTTCAAGCTTTCAGATAAATATCCAGAATTATAAACAATACTCCTACATATACTTCGCCTCAATTTAACAATTATTATTTTTTTTATATTTGCTTATTCTATTTAATCCTATTAATTTGTATTTTATATATATATACGTTTTCTGGGCCACTTAATTAATTCTGATGTGCATCCATGATACCACTTTACCCCTAACTTTTTAATTTTATCTAAGGCAAAAGTTATTCACTGGCCTAACCATAGTACCATTACAAAAATCAGGAAATGTAGTATGGATGTGATACTCGCTTCTAAACACAGCATTTTCTGTTCTTTTGGTCCAAAATGCAAGGCAGGGTGACAAAATCTGTTTAATCTGTTCTAATATGGGATCACTACCCATCCTTTGTCTGCCTGTCTAGACACTGACTTTGTTTGTTTGTTTCAAATATTCATGAGATACAAAGCTGATTGTTCCCCCTCCTGCCCATGATGTGGGAGCCAGATTCATACTGGGGGCGTATCCATTACCAGAAATTACTTTTGTACCCTTTGTCCCCTTTCAATTATCTTTCAACCTCCCTCCCCTTCCCTCTCTCCCCTCAATTCCAATTTGTAGCCCCAGGAATGTTCCCTCCCTCTGTTGGATCATGGGACTACTGTGGTCTTTCTTTCCTTCCTTCTTTCTCTCTTAGCTCCCACATATGAGTGAGCACATGTGGTATTTATCCCTCTGTGCTTTGCTTGATTCACTCAACATAAGTTTCTCCAGGTTCATCCACGTTCTTGCAAATGGGAGTATTTCATTCTTTTTTATGGCAGAGTAGTATTCCATAGTGTATATATACCACAGTATCCTTATCCAATCATCTATTAATGGACATTTAGGTTCTTTCCACATCTTGGCTACTGTAAACAGAGCTGCAACGAACATGGGAGTGCAGGTATCTCTTCGACATGATGATTTCCATTCCTCTGGATATATACCCAGTAAAGGGATTGCTGGATCATATGGAAAATCTGTCTGTAGTTGTTTGAGAAACCTCTAAATTGTTTTCCAAGGTAGTTGTACTAATTTACAGCCCCACCAGCAGTGCAGGAGTGTTCCCTTCTCTCCACACCCTCGCCAGCATTTGTTATTCACCGTCTTTTTGATTATGGCCAGTCTAACTGGGGTGAGGTGGTATCACAATGTGGTTTTAATTTGCATTTCCCTGATGACTAGTGATGTTGAGCATTTTTTCATGGACCTGTTCATCATTTGTATGTCTTCCTTTGAAAAATGTCTATTCAGCTTCTTTGCCCATTTTTTAATTGGGTCATTTATTTTTTACTGTATAAATGCTTGAGTTCTATTTATATTCTGGATATTAGCCCTTGTCAGATGCATAGTTGGCAAAAATTTTCTCCCACTCTGTAGGTTGTCTTTTAACTCTGCTGTTTCTTTTGCTGTGCAGAAACTTTTTAGTTTGATATAGTCCCATTTGTTTATTTTTTCTTTTGCTGCTTGTGCTTTTGGGCTCATGTTCATAAAGCCTTTGCCCTGACCTAACTGCTGAAGTGTTTCACCTATAGTTTCCCTTAGTAATTTAAAAGTTTTGGGTCTTATACCTAGGTCTTTAATCCATTTTGAGCTGACTTTACTGTATGGTGAGAGATGCATATCTAGTTTCATTCTTCTGCGTATGGATATCATTTTCCCAGCACCACTTGTTGAAGAGGCAATCTTTTCCTCAATATAGATTTTTGTTGCCTTTGTCTAATATCAGATGGCTATAAGCCTGAGGAGATATTTCTGGGTTCCTTATTCTACTCCACTGGTCTGAATGTCTATTTTTATACCAGTACCATGCAAAAATGTAGGTATAGAAGTAAAATATCTTAACACAATAAAAGCCATTTATGACAAGCCCACCACCAGTATTACTCTGAATGGGGAAAAATTGAAGGCCTTCCTCTTAAGGACAGGAACAAGCCAAGGATGTCAACTCTCACCACTTCTATTCAACATAGTACTGGAGGTACTTAGCTAGAGCAGTCAGGCAAGAGAAAGAAATAAAGGGAATCCAGATTGGAGAAGATGAAGTCAAACTTTCTCTATTTGCAGATGATATGATACTATATATAGAAAAACCTAAAGACTCTATCAAAAAACTCCTAGAGCTGGTTAATAAGTTCAGTAACGTTGCAGGATAAAAAATAAATGCCCAGAAATCAGTAGCATTTATATACTCAAATAATGAATTAACAGAGAGAGAAATAAGGAAAGTAAGCCCATTTACAATTGTCACCAAAAACATATGATACCTAGGGAACAATTTAACCAAGGAGGTGAAAGACCTCTACAATGACAATTAGAAACCACTTCTGAAAGAAATTAAAGAAGACACAAAAAGATGGAAAGATATTCCATGCTCTTGGATTGGAAGAATTAACATTGTGAAAATGTCTATACTACCCAAAGTGATCTACAGATTCAATACAATCCCCATCAAAATACCAATGACGGGCCGAGCCCGTGGCATGCTCAGGAG
>NW_007735478.1:22334-33488 GCF_000696425.1 Galeopterus variegatus | reverse complement strand
AAAAAAAAAAAAAAAAAAAAAAAAAAAAAAAAACCAATGACATTCTTCACAGAAATGGAGAAAACAATCTTACCTCTTACCTTTCATATGGAAAAACAAAAGACCCCGAATAGCCAAAGCAATCCTGAGCAAAAAAAAAAAAAAAAAGCCAGAGGCATAAATCGGCCTGACTTCAAATTATACTACAAAACTGTTGTAACCAAGACAGTGATTTTTTGGAAGCTTACACACCAGTTGTTTTGTAGAATGTTCCTCAATATGGGTTTTCTATTTATCTCCCAGGCTTAAAAAAAAATGGTTCAGATTTTACATTTTTGGCAGGAAAAAACTAATATGTGTTTATAGCGTTTTCCAATAGTAGGCAGATAATGTTAATTAGTCTCATTATTGTTGATACTAATGTGGATCCCTTGATTAAGGTGTTGCCTCCCAGATATCTTTATTTTAAAATTATTATTTTTCACTAATGTAATTTTTGTGAAAATATTTTAAAAGTACTGTAGAACTATCTTCTTATTGTTAAACTTTCAGCCACTCATCATTGCATCCATTGATTATTTTACCTGACTCACATGTAAATACTATATTTTTATCAATAGTTGAAAATGTGCTGTTCTAACTGCATCATTCCTCTGATATTTGTTAGTTGGCTTTACTGTGAGGATGGGCTTTGTCTATCTTTCTATCTATATAATCTACCAATATGGACTCATGGATATTTTTCATTCAATGGGTTATAACAATTACTACCTTTATTTATGCTATGATTAAATTCTCCTAGATTTGAACCCTTCCAGCTGATTCCTGTGCCCTTTCAACATGTTCTTATATATATATATTTTTAGCACTTTTTTGCATTGGGTTTAGCAGGAGGTTCTAGATTCATCTGTAACATTTCCTAACTCAGTTTGAATCATTTAATTCACTGAAAAGGTCTGGCTCCTCTTAGTGGAAAATTGTATTTCAAAGCAATATCTTTTTTATGGACCTATAATAATATTTTTTATGACAGTTGTTGCCCAATTTCTCCTATCCTCATTTTAAAAGGAGAGCATATAATTTAGTACACTACACAAAATGTTGCAGGGCATAATGAATTATTAAACTTATTTATTAAAGCCTAATACAGCCTTACTGACCTCCTTTAGAGATCTAAATCTATTTTAGTAGGTTAACATTAGCATCAAAGACAGTGAAATTAATAGCATTCAGTAGTTTACTTTTAGGCAAAACTATATACGCCCAGAACTTTATTATCCTTTTTATACTTTTTCCTTTTACTTCCTATTAAGTTCATTATGGACCCTTAGTAATTTTAGACTTACAGATTAAAAATTCAAGATCCACTTGGTTTACTGTGTGAAAAAGGTGGCACCTACTACATATGAGATTTTGACACCAAGTTTAGAAAAGATTGTTAGAAAAAAATAAATTTTTGTTCAAAAAACTATAGTGATAATACTCTGAAACACATGGCCATTATGATTATTGTTAATAATTTGTTTGAATAATTTTCCATTATTTACTATACACATATTTTCATATATATAATTAAAAATTATATGAGGCAGCATTTTTATCTATTTCTTTCATTTAGAATCATCTAATTCATATTTTTCATGCCAAAATATTTCTCTGCAAAATCCTTCAGTTACATACAATTTTACTGCATACTGATTTTTAAATTTATGTAATATATTACCGCTAATTAGATTGTGTGCAATATACTGCTACGGTGACAATATTTTATACATATATCTTTGTGTATATTTTATTAAATTCTTATAGTAAATTTCTAGACATGGAAGTTCTCAATCAAATCCTCTTCCTCTCTCATCATTACCATCTTCCTCCTCTGTCTCTATCCATCTAAAAAGCAAACAAGCAAAACAATCAAGGTACATCATCTGCTGCTTGAAACCACCCAACAGGAAAGAGTCTCCTAATTTAGCAATCAGAACACTATACTCTCAAGTTCACCTTTCCTGCGAGGTTCTCCTACTTCTAACTTTTCAGCTTTTAACATGCAGGCTCTGACTGGTGCATTGGTCCTATTTTAATATACTTCAGTCAAACCTGGAATAAAATTCACTGATCACAACTTTATGGGATCCAGATGTTGTCTGTGGAAGTAGCTATCTCAACACCTGTTATTCAGGATAAACATTTTTCTTCTCAACACCTATTTGTGACCTAAGAAGTACTCTGTTACCCGGAGAAGTGACATTTGGAATTACTTGATTTTTCAAAGGGACATTATCTAAACACATATATGACTTTACCCATAGTCATCATAACTTAAATAATGTTATAATTAACACCACAGCTCTTAAATACAAAATACTGCATAACTGTGATGTCTTTTTCTTACTCAGGGCCAAAGCATGTTTTCTACAGAGCTAACATATGCCTGGGTAAGTATAAATTATAACTTTTATGATGATGGATATATTTTTAATTCATGTTTGTTAATGATTTTATTTTTTAATGATTTTATTTTTATGTTCATGAAAGTAGAATGAATTTAGTAACATAAAAAATTTGGATATTATTGTATATCCCTTTGCAGAATATCAGACTTAGTTAATTGTAAATCTGAGGCAGGCCTACACGGAGCTGGAAATTGCATATAGATCATTCAAAAATACTAGTGTCATTACACGCTGTGCTTATTCACTACCTCATTGCATAATCCGGAGGGGTGGCTCAGAGAACAGCAATGACATAGGGCTCCTCCTTATTAGAGGGATTCACCTGTATATGTATAACTACTTACCATAGAAAGGAAGGTAATAGTCTACTTATCTTCCCTATGCCTCATTAAAAGTCTAAGTAATTGGAAGTCTATAGAGGGTCTTTTCTATTTTAGGGACTTAGTGGAGATTCATATGAGGAGGCTCTTCAAGTCCCTATTAAATATATAGGCTTGGTCAACAATAACTGCAAAAATAGCTATATTCTTACTTTGAAGATCTGTTACATGCTCAAGTTCTAATATAAAATGAGCAGAGGATTAAGACCAAATATCATTCATGGGAACTGAAGTGCCTACAGTTATAAAATTGTGGTGGGTGAGTTATATGTTTTACACATCTTTACCTCTCTTATAATAACTAGTATAGAACTAGATGAAACAGGAACTCAAAAATGTTAGCCAAATGAGTTGTTTTTTGTTTTAAAAATACACATACCGAGCATCTTCTATTAATCTGTTTTTATCTATTACCCAAGATATGCTTTCTGATTTACTAGAACAAAAATTCTCAAATAGAATTTGATAATTTAAACACTCAATTTTTAAAATGCTGTGAACAGTCCATATAATTTAAAATGTACTGTTTCTATTGAATAGGCTTGAATAAGCTTAAACATGCACTACACTGTGTCTGCAGAAAACAATGACAATCCATGAATGGATTAGTGTCTTATGCCTGCTTTGAATGTGTAACATGAGATGATGGTTACAGCATAATTGCGTTATTGAAAAATTACTGTATAACAAAGTAATGTAAAGTTGGAGGAGACTTTCAAGATACACAAGGTAATGTTTTGAGCTTTTCTGAACATCAACATAAGAAAGGAATAAATAATGTGGGCAGTGGCCCTTTAAGAGAAATGGTTAAGGCAAAACTGACAGTCCTAGAATCCTGTTTTCCTATAAATATGAATGCATTTGAGAAGGTTTATATAAATGCACAGAAAGAATATTCCTGTAATGTGTAAAATGGACATAGGAACAGCTTGACTTTTTACGTTAGCCATCTTAGCCTCTGAATTAATAAATCCTATACCTTATCTCAGTGACATCAATTTATGGCGCTGTCAACTTTCAGTAGGAGAGAACAGATCTATGGTTACCGGAGGTGGGAAAGGACTAGGAAAGGGGGTTAGTAAGAAAGTGGATAAGGGATACAATGAAAAATTACTGCTCAGTGACATCAATTTATGGCGCTGTCAACTTTCAGTAGGAGAGAACAGATCTATGGTTACTGGAGGTGGGAAAGGACTAGGAAAGGGGGTTAGTAAGAAAGTGGGTAAGGGATACAATGAAAAATTACTATTTGTAATGATGAACATGCTAATAATGCTTTTTGATCATCACACATTGTAAACAAATACTGACAGTCAACTCTGTATCCCATAAATATGTGTAATCAATTACATTTCAATTATAAAATGAATTTTAAAAATTAACATGAAAATAACAGTGAATGAACACTAAAACCCTTTAGAGGGTGGAACACTGAAATATAAAAAAAAAATATGGAGATGCCTAACTAGAATTATTCCTTCCCAATATAGTCAATAAATTATAGCAGCTCAGAAAACAATGGTTTGTTTGGTCAGTATTTGCAACACTCCACCCAGGCAATCCTGTCACTGAGTTCGGGAACTTTATCCTATTTCTTCAACTCTGCTCAGCAGTGTTGGCACTCATTGTATCCTATTGTGTGGTAGGACAAATCATGTATCAACACAATAATTTATGAGTCAAAAATTTTCCATACAGAGGGTGATGGCCAAGAAAAGCTTTAAAAAGATCTAAGTAAATTTCAAACTTACCTCTTACACTGTTCAACAAGGAAAATAACTTCTTGCAAGCAACTGCCACAAGATTTTTATTTTTCAGTAACAGAAGTTTCTCTGAATGTGATTATCTTTGAGCTCGGATACACACACGCATACACACACACAAATCTTTTACATCTTTCGCTCTTTCGGCTATATGAGACGATTATCTAGAGACAATGCCTGCATATGAAGCCCTCATACTTCTTAGTGGCTTCTTAATAGAGTTGGGCAACTTTGCATGACCAGCACCCATCCACATTGGGAGGTGGTAAGGAAAAAGTTGCTGAAAGATCAGAGGACCCCCTGCCCCAGCACAGCAGGCAGAAGCTCCCAGAGCTTGGGGTGCGGTTATCTAGATGTCTCTTCTGTTTCCTGGAACACAAACCTTGAGTTAGAAAGAACTCAGGATATGCCATCCGGGAGTATCACTCCTCTCTGCATAGCCACAGCAATTTCTGCTGCCATTCTGACTACTTCAACTACCCGTACTGAAAACCATCTCACAGTACAAAGGAATATCTTATGCAAAAGGTATAGGCACTGGATATAATATAATCTGATTTAGGATAAACCCTTCAGAGGTTAGTTACATAATACAAGAACCTCAAGCAGGCTCCAGAGGAACAAATCCCAGATTCAGAGCATTTACTGCACCTGCTCAAAGGTGCAAATGGTACCAAAGCAGAATAAAAAGATCTAAATTGAACACCCAGGAGTAAAGGTTATATTCAGAATTAGGTAAGATGTAAATTCCCAGCAGGATTACAATACATCATTCCTCTCCATCTTCTCCCTAAGGAGGAATAAAAAGGTTTCCTGAATATTCTCTCTGGAGAAGGTTGTTTCTGTCCTTGGAGGATAATTAGAGGGAAAAGGCAAAACACATCTTGGCATCAGACTGTATCCACACAGGTTTACAAATATCTCAAGAGTAGAATGCCTTAGAGAGATATCACATATTACAGAATCCAAACACTTAAAATTATTATAGTTTTCTGAGTTCATGCGGCTCTTTAGTCCCCATGAATATCTGTGAGAGTTTGGGACTTTCAGATAGTTAAGTGGTGGTTCCCAGAGAAACTGTTATGACAACCATGACAGGGAATATATCCTCATAATCCAGAATGTATCTCTGTGCACAGTTGGGCATAGAGTTTATATAGAGGAAGAAATATAATAGCCAGAAACAACAATATTGAGACCTCACTGTGTTTCAGAAAATGTGCCACAGGCTTTACATAAATTACATATATTTTTTAAAATAATTTATTTTTTTATTTGTTATGTATATTCATGGGATACAAAGCTGATTGTCACCACTCATGCCAAGATGTGATGGCCAGATCCATACTGGCAGCATGCCCATTACCACAAATTGTGATTATATCCCATGTCCCCATACAAAGCTGATTGTCACCACTCATGCCAAGATGTGATGGCCAGATCCATACTGGCAGCATGCCCATTACCACAAATTGTGATTATATCCCATGTCCCCCACCCAATTATCCCCGACCTCCCTCCTGATCCCCTTTCCCCCCCACTCCACTTTATATCCCCAGGTATGCTCTTTTGCTCTGCAAGTCCAGCACACCACTGTGGTCTTTCTTTCCTTCCTTCTTTCTCTATTAGCTCCCACTTATGAGTGAGCACATGCAGTGCTTATCCCTCTGTGCTTTGCTTATTTCACTCAACATAAGTTTCCCCAAGCTCATCCATGTTGCAAATGGGTGAATTTCATTTTTATGGCTGAGTAGTATTCCATGGTGGATATATACCACATTTTCCTTATCCAATCATACATCGATGGACATTTAGGCTGGTTCCACATCGTGCCTACTGTAAACAGAGCTGCAATGAACATGGGAGTGCAGGTATCTCTTCGACATGAAGATTTCCATTCCTTTGTGTATAAACTCAGAAGTGAGATTGCTGGATCATATGGAAGATCTATCTGCAGTTTTTGAGAAACTCCATACTGTTTTCTATAGTGGTTGTACTAATTTACAGTCCCACCAACAGTGCAGGAGTCTTTCCTTCTCTCCACACCCTCGCCAGCATTTGTTATTCTCTGTCCTTTTGATTATAGCCAGTCTAACTGGGGTGAGGTGATCTCTCAATGTGGTTTTAATTTGCATTTCCCTGATGACTAGTGACGTCGAGCATTTTTTCATGGACCTGTTCATCATTTGTATGTCTTCCTTTGAAAAATGTCTATTCAGTTCCTTCGCCCATTTTCGAATTGGGTTATTTGTTTTTGATGGTGTAATTGCTTGAATTCCTTGTATACTATGGATATTAATTCTTTGACAGATGCACACTTAGCAAAAATTTTCTCCCACTTTGTTAGTTGTCTTTTCAGTCTGTTGATTGTTTCCTTTGCTGTGCAGAAACTCTTTAGTTTGATATAGTCCCACTTGTTTATTTTTCTTTTTCTGCTTGTGCTATCAAGCACAGGTTCATAGAGTCTGTGCCCAGACCTGGTTCCTGAAGTGTTTCATCTATATTTTCCCTTAGTGATTTCACAGGTTCGGGTCTTATATTTAAGTCTTTAATCCATTTTGAGTTGATTTTAGCATTTGGTAAGTAGTGCATGTCTAGTTACATTCTTCTGCATATGGATATCCAATTTTCCCAGCACCACTTATTAAAGAGGCAATCTTTCCCCCAATGTATGTTTTTGTTGCCTTTGTCAAATATCAGATGGCAGTAAGTCTGAGGGGTGATTTCTGGGTTCTCTATTCTGCTCCACTGGTCTCAGTGTCTACTTTTTGCCAGTAACATGCTGTTTGGATTACTGTAGCTGTTTAGTACAATTGATGTTAGGTAGTATTATGTCTCCAGCTTTCTTTATTTTTCTCTCAGGATTACTTTGGCTCTTTGGGATCCTTTGTTGTTCCATATTAATGTTATGATTTTTTTTCCATTTCTATGAAGAATGTCACTGGTATTTTGATGGGGATTGCATTGAATCTGTAGTTCACTTTGGGTAATATAACATTTTCACAATGTTAATTCTTCCAATCCAAGAACATGGAATGTTTTTCCATCCTTTTGTGTCTTCTTTTATTTCTTTCAGTACTGGTTTGTAGCTCTCATTGTAGAGATTTTTCCCCTCCTTGGTTAAATTGATTCCCAGGTTTTTTATTTTTTTCATGGATGTCGTAAGTGGGCTTACTTTCTTGATTTCTCTTTCTGTTACCTCATTATTGGATATTATAAGTGCAACTGATTGGAGGCATTTAGTTTGTATCCTGCAATGTTACTGAAATTATTAACCAGCTCTATGAGTTTTTTGATAGAGACTTTAAGTCTTTCTACATATACTTCATGTCATATTCAAGTTGAGACAGTTTGACTTCATCATTTCCAGTCTGGATACCCTTTATTTCTTAGTCTTACCTGATTGCTCTGGCTAGTACCTCCAGTACTGTGTTAACTAGAAGTGGTGAGAGTGGGCATCCTTGCCTTGTTCCTGTTCTTAAGGGAAAAGCCTTCAGTTTTTCCTTATTCAGATGATACTAGCAGTGGACTTGTCATAGATGGCTTTTATTGTGTTGAGCTACTTTCCTTCTATACCTAATCTGTTGAGTATCTTTGTCATGAAGGGATGTTGAATTTTGTCAAATGTTTTTTCAGCATCTACTGAGATAATCTTATGTTTTAGTCCTTGATTTTGTTGATGTGGTGTATCTCATTTATTGACTCACATATTGGTGAACCATCCTTGCATCTCTTGGATGAATCCCACTTGATCATGGTGTATAATTTTTTTGATTTGTTGCTGTATTATGATTGGTTATAGATCAATAAAACAAAAAGTTGGTTTTTTGAGAAGATAAATAAAATAGACAAACCATTAGCTAGGTTTACAAACAAAAGAAGAGAGAATACCCAAATAACATACATCAGAAATGAAAAGGGAGACATTGCAACCAATACCACAGAAATACAAGAATCATTTGAGATTATTATAGACAATTGTATGACAACAAATATGAAAACCTGGAAGTTATGGATAAGTTTCTGGACACGTACAAACTACCCAGACTGAACTAAGAAGAGACAGAAAACCTGAACAGACCAATAACAAGCAACAAGATTGAAGTGGTAATCAATCTTCTAACAAAAAAAGGCCCATGTCCAGATGGCTTTACAGCTGAATTCTACCAAACCTCTAAACAGGAATCAATACCAATTCTCCTCAAACTATTCCAAAAAAATTGAAAAGGAAGCCATTCTCCTAAAGTCCTTCTATGAGGCCAACATAACTCTGATACCAAAACCAGTAAAGACACAACAAAAAAAAGAAAATTGCAGGCCAATATCTTTAATGAACATAGATGTATCATATATTTTAATCTAATCAATACCCTCATTTTGCAGCTGTGCTTACTCTAGTTTAAATAAACCAAGTCAGTGATTCCTTAATCTGGGAGGCTTAAGATCAGGTGAAATTTTCTGGGAATTAAAAGTTTATGTTTTCAATAATTTGAGATATAATTAGTCATTTTCTTTCACTCTTATTCTCTCATGGGAGCTTTCCAAAGGCAATGTGACATTTGAAATTGAAACAGATTGGGTGCAGGAGGAAATACACAAATCTAACCACCTTATAAGACAGACAATAAAGAATTTTACTCTAATGTAAAGAAATGTTACCTTCTCACTCTATTTGGTTTGTGAAAGATAGCTATTTTTAATAACCATGTTATATATAATCACACAATGAGAATATTATCTTTAAATGAATTAAAAGTATATGTTTTTAAATGATGTTTTAATTTATAATATGATAAATATCAACATATAATCACATAAGCAAAATTTCTTTAAGTCCTCCGGAATTTTTAAAAGTCCAAAGCAGTCTTGAAACCAAATAACTAAATTGTATCAACAAACTAGCAAGGGCAAGAGCTACAGTAGAATGATGTTCCTCTGATTCCAAAGTACACTGCTTTTCTATTGCTTCCCTAACAAATTAACACTAACGTGACCATATAAAACAACACATATTTTTTTCTTTGTTGATTTTATTTTTGTTTTTCTTTTTAAGACCAGATTGAACTTTTATCTATTTTTTATTTTAATTCTGTTAAGATAGATAACAAAAATTTTAAATTGTTGGAGATATTTTTTTCAAATTTATTTACATTGACAGAAAATTGTACACATTTATTACGTACAACACCATGTTTTATTTTATATGTGCACTGTGAAATGATTAAATCTAGATAATTAACATACGCATTATCTCATATAGTTATCATCTTTGTGGTGAGCAGACTTAGCATCTACTCTGTGAGAATTTTTCAAGACTATAGTGCATTGTCATTAACGATAGTCGCCTTGCTGTACAATAGATCTCTCGAATTAATTTCTGCTACCTAAATGTATATTTGTATCCTTTGAGCTACCCCAAACCCCAACTGCCCAGCCTCTGGTAACCACCATACTATTCTCTATTTGTATGAGAAACTTTTCAGAAATCCATGGATGAGTGAGATCATGTGGTATTTGTCTTTCTGTGCCTGGCTTATTTCACTTACCATAATGTTTTCTAGGATCGTCCATGTTGTTACAAATGACAGAATTTTATTCTTTTCCATGGCTCATTAGTACTCTCAAAAGAAAGTTGCTTGTATTACAACTCCTGACAAATGGAGCCATGAAAGAAGGATTTCTCATCCACATATGCCTGATAACAAGAACTGTTACAAAGGACTCTGTAAAGACACAGTTTGCCCAAAAGCCATCGCAACCTTAATTTAAAAAATGCTTTTACAAGGACAACTGCCAAGCAACTGCCTATCTAACGTTGGAGTGGTGTCACCTTTGTCATTGAACTATGTGGTCAAAGATAATTATTCAAAAACAATTATGTAATCCTCCCTCATTTTTCTTTTAAAACCCTTTGCCTTCTTTTACCTCCCTGAATTCACGCATAGTTTCCTATAGCATATGTATTACCATTGTAATGCCCTATTCCTAAATAAATGTTATTTTCCTTTAGAGAGGCTCTCTATGCTTGTTATTTAGGATGACGACAGTACTAATTTACATTTATACAAAGAGTATGCAAGTGTTCTTTACATCTTTTTCCTCCACATCCTTGCCAACACATTATTTTTTGTTTTTTTGATAGTAACCATTCTGACAAGAGTGAAGTGATATCTTATTGTGGTTTTAATTTGCATTTTTATGGTCAATTGTGTTTGTGAGCATTTTTTCAAACACATCTTGGCCATTTGTATGTCTTCTGGAGAAATGTCTATTGAGATCTTTTGCTCATTTTTAAATCAGATTATTTGTTCTCTTGCTATTGAGTTGTTTGAGTTCCTTACATATTTCGGTTATTAATCCCTTATCAGATGTGTAGTTTGCTAATATTTTCTCCCACTCTGTAGCATGTCATTTTGTTTTGTAAATTTTTTCTTGTGCTGTTCAGAAGCTTTTCAGTTTGATTTAAGCCAATTTGTTTACTTTTTCTTTTGTTGCCTGTGCTTATTCATAAAGTCTACCCACTCCTACTTCCTGAAGTGTTTCCCCTACGTTTTCTTTTTTTCTTTTTTTTTTTTTTTT
>NW_007735478.1:16652-22324 GCF_000696425.1 Galeopterus variegatus | reverse complement strand
CTGACCACTCGTAAGCATAAACAGAAGGAGAACCATTAGTGGAGCCTGGAGAATTAGGTGAGCAAGCACAGACCCATGACCCAGTGGCCCAATCCACAGGGGGCATTGCCCTGCCATATGTAGTAGCACAACTAGGGGTGAGAAACATGTGTGCAGCCCATGAGACTACCTTGACCTGGGGAGAGATGCATGTGGGACCCCCAGATAGTACAGAAACCAAGCATACCCAAATAGAGTAAGGAAGAAAATTTCCAATCACCTCCAACACATCCCCAACTGGAGAAGCAAGGTCCCAGGAGGAACCCCTGCCTGTAAGATAGAGGAAAGGGAAATCTGCCTAGGGTCACCCATTCAAACTGAGGAGCACCAGTATACGCAAGTGCACCCATCAGGGTCACAGGGACCTACCAAGGGTGACAACAGGCCCTCCCAGGGTCACCCACCATACCAAAGGAGCAACAATGAACCCATGTGCTTCTCCCAAGAACTCGAGAGTTTTACCACATCCTGGACAAACTAACAGAGTGTCATCACCCTCCACAAGCAATCACTAAGTGCCCCAATGCCTAGGCCTTGGAGGCACTTGCACACAATTTCAACACTGAAATTGGTCAATATTAAAACACCCCACTCAACAGTCAATATAAAACGTATCTGCAAGAGGAAGTCTCTCTCCTGAGAGCCCACTCCAGAGTAACAGAAGAAGCAACTGCTCTACCAGATGAGTAAACATCAATGTAGAGATACTAGAAATACAAAAAAAAAAAAAAAATGACAGCACTGAAGGAATATAATAATCCTCATGCACCATACCCTGTAGAGCAGGAAGCCATTTACATGACAGAAAATGAATTCTGAGGAACAATCTTAAGGAAACTCAATGAGATACAAGAAGGCTCACTTAGACAACACAATAAAATGAGTAAAAGTATCCAGGATCTGAAGGAAGAAATGTGCAAAGAGATTAATGCCTTAAAAAACATGTAGCAGAACTCCTGGAGCTGGAGGAGTGATTCAACAAAATAAAAGAAACACAACCGAGAGCTTAGGCAGCAGGTCAGAGCAAGTGAAAGAAAGAATTTCTGATTTTGAAGATGGTCTTTTTGAAATAATCCAGGCAGATAACATAACTTATTATAATTATAAGAAGGTTTTGGATAAGCCTCATAGTAACCACAAAGCAAAAACCTGTAATATCTACTCTAACAATGAAAAGCAAAAATTAAAATATATTACCACAGAAAATTACTTAACCATGAAAGAAGATAGGAAGAAAGGAAGAAAGGAGTTACAAAAACAGACAATAAGTTACAAAATGGCAGTAGTAAGTCCTTACCTATCAATAATAACGTTGAACACAAATGAACTAAATTATCCATTTAAAAGACATACAGTGGCCAAATGGATGTAAGGAAACAAGACCCAACTATACGTTTCCTATAAGAAACTCACTTTACCTTTAAAGACATGCATAGACTAAAAGTGAAGGAATGAAAAAAGATATTCCACGCAAATGAAAACCAGAAAAGAGGAGGAGGAGCTGTTCTTATATCAGATAAAAGAGACTTCAAGCCAAGGAAAGTAAAGATAAGGAAGGTCATTATATAATGTAAAGGACTGATTCAATGAGAGACTATAAAATTCTAAATATATACATACCCAACACCAGAACACCCAGATATAAAAGCAAATACTAACACATCTAAAGGGAGAGATACATTATGATATAATAAAAGTAGGGACTCGTCCTGACCCAGAAGTGGCTAAAGCTGTGGAGTCTCCCTATGCCCTAGGAGTGACAAAAAAAGCCAACGGTTAAACTCCAGTCCATGGAAAAAACTACTTTCCCCACTCTTACTCAAAATAGTACCGGATGTTCTAGCCAGAGCAGTAAGGCAAGAGAAAGCTATAAAGGGCATCCAAATTTGAAATGAGGAAATCAAATGATTCTTTTGCAGATCATTTGATCATATACTTAGAAAATCCTAAAGATCGCACCAAATAAAAATGATAAAGCTAATAAATAAATTAAGTCAAAGGACACAAAATCAACATTAAAAAATCAGTTGTGTTTCTATATGTGAATAATAAAATATCTGAAAAAGAAATCAGATAAGTAATCCCATTTACGATAGCTACCAAAAAAAAAAAAGAAATACCCAGGAGTAAATTTAACCAAGGAGGTGAAAGATCTCCGTGATTAAAAATATAAAACATTGGTGAAAGAAATTGAAGACACAAACAAAAGATATCCTGTGTTCATAAGTTGAGACACTTAATATCATCAAAATGTTCATACTTCTCCTCAAAATGGAAAATATCCAAAGTTCAATACATCCATAACTCCCAAAGCACACTACAGATTTAATCAATCCCTATCAAAATACCAATAAAATTCTTCACAGAAATTGAAAAAATCAATCTTAAAATTTGTATGGAACCACAAAAGTCCCCATATAGCCAAAAGGAACAAAGCTAGAGGCATTATACTGCCTGGCTTAAAAGTATATTACAAAGCTAAGGTAACCAAAACAACATGGTACTTCATAAAAACAAACACATGTCCCAATGGAGTAGAATAGAGAACCTACAAATGTATCTATACACTTACAGGCAACCTAATTTTGACAAAGGCACCAAGCATGCTCATTAGAGAAATGACAGTCTCTTCAACAAGTGATGCAGGAAAAACTGGATATCTATATACAGAAGAATTAAATTAGACCCCTATCTCTCACCATATGCACAAATCAACTCAAAATCAGTTAAAGACATAAATATAAATCCCAAAACTATAAAACTATTTGAAGAAAACACCCAGAAAACACTTCAGGACATTGGGCTGAGAGAAGATTTTTTAAATAAGACCTCCAAAGTACAAGTGATGAAAACAAAAATGGACAAGTGAGATTACACAAATCTAAAAAGCACCTGAGTAACCAAGGAAATAATCAAAGAGTGAAGAAACAATTTGTTGAATGGGAGAAGATATTTCCAAACTATGCATCAGACAAGGTTTTAATAGCCAGAATATTTAAGGAACTCAAACCACTCATCCAGTGATCCTACTGCAGGATATATAACCTAAAAAAGGAAAATCAGTATATAAATGAGATATGTACACCCTTATCTTTATTTCAGCACTATTCACTATAGCTAAGATTTAGAATCAACATAAATGCCCATTACTGGATGAATGGATAAAAAGATATGGTAGACATACAGCATGGAATATAATTCAGCTATAAAAAAGAATAAATCCTTTAATTTTCAGGAACATGAATGAGGTTAGAGGACATTATTTTAAGTGAAATAAACCAGACACAGAAAGATAAATATTACATGCACTCATTCATGTGTGGTAGCTAAGAAAAGTTGACCTCATAGAGGTTGAGACTAGAATGCTGTTAACCAAAGACTGACAAGTGTAGGGGGAAAGGGAAATGAAGAAAAGGTGGTTAACAAGTAAAAAAATACAGTTAGATGGAAAGAATAAGTTCTGCCATGTGTTCGATGGCACAGTAGAATGACTTTAACAATAATTTATTGTATATTTTAAAATAGAAAGCAAGATTTGGAATTTTCCCAATTCCAAGAAATTATAATTGTATGAGGTTATGGATATCCTAGTTGCCCTGATTTGATTATTAGGTGGTGTATGTGTGTGTGTGTGTGTCTGTGTGTGTGTATGCATATGTATATATATGTGTGTGTGTGTGTGTGTGTGTGTATATATATATCTACATATATATATATATCATATTATTACATGTACCCACAAATATGTACATGTGTTATATATCTATAAAAAATATATGAGGCAAAAAACTTAAAAATAGAACTATCATATGATCCAGAAATTCCACTACTGAGTATATATCCAAAAAAAATGACATCAGTGTGTACAAAAGATATCTATGCTACCATGTTCATCGCAGCACTATTCACAATAGGTAAGATATGGAATCAACCCAAGTGTCCACCAACAAATGAATAGATGAGTGAACTGTGGTATATGTACACAATGGAATATTATTCATCCATAAAAAAAGAATGAAATCCTGTGACTTGTGACAACAGATAAACCTGGAGGACATTCTGTTAAGTGAAATAAACCAGGCACAGAAAGACAAATACCACATGATCTCATTCAGGAGGAATCTAAAAGAGTTGATCTTATAAGAATAGAGAGTAGAATGGTGGTTACTATAGTCTGGAGCAGTTGGGGGATGAGGCTGGGGAAATGTTAATCAAAGGACAAAATATGACACTTAGATAGGAAGTTCAAGAGATCTTGTACAGCATATTGCCTACAGTTAGTGATAGTATGTTGCATTCTTGAAAAATACTAGGAGACTGGATGCTAAGGGTTCTCACCACAAAAACAATAAATATAAGGTAATGCATACGTTAGTTAGCTAGGTTTAACCATTTGATAATGTATACACACTTTAAAACATGATGTTATAAATTATAAATACATGCAATTTTATCTATCAATCTATATTTAAAAATAAATTTGAAAAAATTTTTTAAATAAACAAAAATAAAAATATCACCAAAAATGGTAAATTCTAAGTTACATATATTTACCAAAATTTGAAAGAATAAATCTTTAAAAATTTAATCAACCTTCAGAAAGAAAGAATGAAAGAATGAACCAATGAACGAACAAACAAAAGAAAGAAAAAAAGGAGTGTGGTTTTAAGCTACCAAGTTTGTGGTAATTTGTTACAGCAGCAATGGAAATCTAATGCACTTTGGAATAAGATAAATATCATTTGAATGTAGCCCTGCCTTTGCAAGTTTCTTGACAATTCATTTAGTTCTATGTTTCTTTAAATTATTTGGTTTTAAGACTGCTTTATTCTTTAAAAATTCCTGAGAACCCAAAGACATTTTGTTTATGTGTGTATTTGATTATATTTACCACACTACAACTTAAAACATCATCTTAAATATTCACATTCGATTCATTTAAAAATAATATTCTCAGTATGTGATAATATGTATAACATATTCATTTAAAGTAGCTATACTTTATAAAACCAAATAAAGTGAAAAGGTAGCATTATTTTATAGTAGTGTAAAATTCTTTATTGTCTATCTTACAAAATGTTTAACTTGTATTTTCACTCCTGCATCCAATCTGTTACAATTTCAAATGTCACATGGCTTGTGGAAAACAAGCATTATACCCTCACAAGAGAATGAGAGTAAAAAAGACTAATGATAATAATGTATGATAATAATAAAATTGTTGTAAAAATAAAGTATGACTTGCCACACAATTTCAGCTGACTACAGGTGACCCAGATTAAGGCATCACTGACTTCATTTCAACTGTATTCTCCACACCTGTAAAATGAGGGAAATGATTGGATTAAAATATATAATTCATGGAAAGCACGTGGCACATCTTCTGCAACATCACAAGGGCTCAATAATTGTTGCTTCTAGTTACTACGTTCCTTCCTCATGGCACACACCTGCAACTGCAGACAGAGGTACTCCTTGGATTTGGGGGTCTATTCTCTCTCAGGGTTGCCATAACAGATTAACTGGGAACCACCTCTCAACCATCTAAAAATCCCAGCCTCTCTTACATCTTTGTGGGGACTAAAGAGATGCATGAACTCATAAAATTGTAATAACATTGAATGTTTGAATAC
>NW_007735478.1:11882-16441 GCF_000696425.1 Galeopterus variegatus | reverse complement strand
GACTAAAATATATAATTCATGGAAAGCATGTGGCACATCTTCTGCAACATCACAAGGGCTCAATAATTGTTGCTTCTAGTTACTACGTTCCTTCCTCATGGCACACACCTGCAACTGCAGACAGAGGTACTCCTTGGATTTGGGGGTCTATTCTTTCTCAGGGTTGCCATAACAGATTAACTGGGAACCACCTCTCAACCATCTAAAAATCCCAGCCTCTCTTACATCTCTGTGGGGACTAAAGAGATGCATGAACTCATAAAATTGTAATAACATTGAATGTTTGAATACTCTCTCAGGGTTGCCATAACAGATTAACTGGGAACCACCTCTCAACCATCTAAAAATCCCAGCCTCTCTTACATCTTTGTGGGGACTAAAGAGATGCATGAACTCATAAAATTGTAATAACATTGAATGTTTGAATACTGAAAAATGTTATACCTCTCAGGTTTTCTACTCTCAAGATATTGAAAGTCTGTACAGAGACAGTGTGATGCCAAGAGGGTACTGCCTTTTCCCTACAATTTTCCTCCAAAGACAGAAGCAATCTTCTCTTCCAGAAAAAACAGTCAGGGAACTTTTTTTGTTCTCCCTTAGGGAGAAGGTAGAAAGACATGATGTTTCATTCCCTACAATTTTCCTCCAAAGACAGAAGCAATCTTCTCTTCCAGAAAGAACAGTCAGGGAACTTTTTTTGTTCTCCCTTAGGGAGAAGGTAGAAAGACATGATGTTTCATGATCCTCTTGGGATTTGAGTACTTACCTAATTCTAAATAAATCCTTTACTCCTGGAGGTTTAATTTAGAGCTTTGTATTCTCTTTTGATATCATTAGTAAGTAGACTAGATGGTCCTGAAACCAGGATTTGTTCCTCTCGAGCCCACTAGAATTTCTTGTAGTACATAAGCCACCTCTGTAAGGTTGATTCTACGTCCAGGTAGATTTTATAAAGGATATCCATAGCTAACACCTTCTTATGTAGAAGATATTCATTTGCAGTGGGAGACAGTTTTCAGTACAGGTAGTTGAAGTAGTCAGGGTGGCAACAGAAATAGCCATAGCTATGCAGAGAGGAATGACACTCCTGGGTGGCATATCCTGAGCTCTCTCTAACTCAACATTTGTGTTCCAGGAGTTGGAATAGACATCTACTATACCCCCATCCCCAGCTCCAGGAGCTTCTGCCTGCTGCACTGGGCAGAGGGTCCTCTGATCTCTCAGCAACTTTCTCCCCACCACCTCCCAATGTGGATGGTGGTCATCCAAACTAGCCCAACTCTATTGATTGAGAAGCCACTTAGAAATATGAGAGGCTTCATATGCAGGCACTGTCTCTAGATAGGGCTTTTATATAGCCAAAAGAATAAAAGAACCATATATGTGTACACACACACACGTTTAGTAGCACAAACAGATATTCACAGAGAAACTTCCGTATCTGGAAAACAAAAATCTAGTAGCAGTTGCAGTAAATGATTTTCCTTGCTGAAATAGTGTAAGAGGTAAGTTTGCAATTTTGTTATTTGTTTTTAAAACTTTTCTGTACAGGATTTGTCCTTCCACAAAACAGGATAGAATGAGTGCCAATTCTTCTGATCAGAGCTGTAGAAATAGGATAAAGTTGCCTAGCTTTGTTATAGGACTGTCCTGGTAACTATTGCACATCAAGCAAACCATTGTCTTTCTGAGCTGCTATTTTATTGGCTATATTGGGAAGGGAAATTTTAGTTAAGTATCTTAAAATTTTCTCCTATGTTTCAGTGCCATGCCCTCTGAAGAGTTTTAATATTCCTTTACTACAACTTTTATGTTTACTTTTTTAACAGGAAATGAAAATGATGGAAATGGAGATGAAAATAAAAGATTTATTAATTTAGAGACAAAAATAACTAAAAAGTCATACTGTTACTGTGCCCATCTTGCACATTATAGGAATATCTTTACATGAGGGAAGAAGTTAATGTTACAAACTAATGCACATTTATATAAACCTTCCCAAGGACCTAAAACTTCTTCATTTATTTCAGTTTTTCATAAGATACCTTTTCAATAAAACACTGATCCTGAAACTGTCTTCTTATATGCAACACCCAAAGCAGGTATAAGATGTTAATTCATTTATGTACTGCCATTGTTTTCTACAGATATCATATACTCTGTTTTAAGCTTATTCAAGCATATCTCATAAAAAAAAACATGTTTTAATTTACATGGATCATACACAGCTTTTTAAAAATCAATGTTCAAATATAAATTCTAATTTTGAACTTTGTTTAGTGAAGTAAAAATCATGTCTTGGGTAATACATAAAAACTGAGAAATAGAAGTTTGTTGGTATATATAATGTTTGAACTAAAAACAACATTAATCCATGTGGCTAACATGTTCTGAGTTTTTGCTTTATCCAGTAATATATTAGTTGTTATAAGAGACATGCAGATATATAAAGCATATAACCCACCCACAAGATTATTATCACTGGTTCCAGGAGGCATTTCCATTCACATGAATAACATTGGGTATTTTTTTTATTTTTTACAGATCCTCCTTTTCGCAGGTACTATTGACCAAACATATAAATAGTTAATAGGTGCCTGAGGAGCCTCCTCATATGAATATCTCTTAACTCCACAGAATAGAAAAAAGATCCTATTATAGATTGCCGCTTATCTAGACTTTTAATGAGTCATAGGGAATACTAAGCAGACTGCCCCCTTCCTTTCTATGGTAACTGGTTGTAGACATACAACAGAATCCTTCGAATGATGAGCCCTATGTCTCTGGGGCTCTCTGAGCTGCCCCTTCTGATTGTACAATGAGGTAGTGGATGAGCTCAGTGTACAGCAACACTAGTGTTTTCAAACGACCCAAATGCAGTTTCCAGCTCCATATGTGCCTGACTCAGAATTTACATTTAACTAAGCCTGATATTCTGCATAGGAATATACAATAAGACCCAAAATATTAATATTCCTAAATCCGTCTTACTTTCATGAACATAAAATATAAAATTGATAATAAGTATTAATTAAAATTATGCTCATCATCAAAACAGATATAAATCATATTTACCTGAATATAAGTTAGCTCTGAAGAAAACATATTTTGGCAATAAGTGATAAAAATTAGATCACAGCTAGACAACATTATGTATTTAAGTGCTGTGGTGTTTATTATATTGAAATATTTATTGAAATGTAATGACTTTATGGGTAAGTACATCTGTGCACAACAGTGATGTAGGCCTGAAATATTAAGTCATTCCAGATGTCACCTGTCTAACAAACGAGGGTACTTCTTGGGCCACAAAGTGGAATTGCTAAGAAAACAGTAGATACAAAGTGAGAAATTTGTACCGTTTGGTCTTATTTATGTAGGTGAAAGAACGTTTAGGAAGAAAATCCTGAATAGTGCGTGTTGAAATAGCTACTTCCACAGAAAACATCTGTATCCTGGGCGGTAAGAAACAGATCAACGTCTGTCCCCTAAAGTTGCAGTCAGTGGATTTTATTCCTGGACTGGCTGAAGTGTGATAAAATGGGACCAATGCACCTCTCAGAGTCAGCATGACAAAAGCTGAAAAGCTAAATGTAGGAGAACTTCGTTGGAAAGGTAAATTTGGGATTACAGTGTCCTGACTGGTAAATTAAAGACTCTCCCATTGGGCAGTGTCTTCTAGAAATGACAAATCTTGATTTTTTTGCATACTTGCTTTTTTGATAGATTGAGACATATGATGATGATGATAATCATCAGAGAGAGAGAGAGAATTTCCATTTTAGGGATTCACTATAAGAATTTCATAAAAGTTATACAAAAATTTATATATAAAATTTGATCACTGTATCATTATATTGCACACAACATAGTTAGGGGTTATATATTACATAAATTAAAATATAGGCATGCAATAAAAAGGTATGCAACTGTCTAAAATATGTTGCAGAGGAATATCTTGACATTGAAAATGTGTATTATATATGATTCTAAATAAAAATAGATAAAAATAGGCTCTTTTATGCTTTTAAGTTAATTATACTTGAAAATATATGTAGAGTAAGGAAAACTATACATACAAATTATTAACAATAATCACATTTGGCCATATGTTTCATAGTATTATCAATTTAGTCTTTATGCTTTTCAAAGTAATTTTTGAAAACTTTTTTGAAATGTCAAAATCTCATATGGTTAAGTGCTACCTTTTTCATGCAACAAACTAGACAGCTCTTGAAGCTTTAATCTAAGTTTGATGGGACACAATAACTAACTACATTGTATATTGACAAAATAAAAATTAAAAAAAATAATAATAATAATAAAAATAAAGTTTCTATGGGTTACTGTCTTACCAGGAAATAAAAGAAAAAATGTAAACAAGATAATTAATAAGCTTCTGGGTTTATAAACATAGTTTTGAATAAAAATAATTTACAGTGCCGGAGACCAGCTCCAGTCGAGTTTGCAGGTCCTTGAAAGAGAGATGAGGAAGCCAGCGAAAATAAAAAACACAGACAGAGACCTCAGTGCATCAGTATGCACGTTCTCTCTCTGCG
>NW_007735478.1:0-10658 GCF_000696425.1 Galeopterus variegatus | reverse complement strand
ATAAGGGGATAATTTTGAATTGTCCAATTTACTCGGATCCTCTGTGGGAATGTTTAATTCAATTACTGTATAATTATTTGTGTTATTTTTATAATCTTTTGGGAATTCAGAGAACTGCCACGCTAACCAAAATATCGAAAGAGAAGGCAAAAGCCACAAAGCCTACGCAGGCAGCCCTTCTGGTTGCAGCAAGTGCTCGTAGCTGCAGCTTTGCCAGCAGCTCTCCCTCCAGCGGCCTTGCCAACTTGGAGAGGGCAGCCCAAGCTGACTCCTTTAGGATACTGCCATGGCGTGGACCACGCCGTCACAGTGCTATAAATTTCATTTTCTTTGATGCTAATGTTAATTTATTAAAATAGATTTGGCTCTCTAAAGGTCAGTAAGGTTGTTAGGCTTTCAGAAGTAAGTTTGAGAATGTATTAACCCCTGTAACAATTTGTGTACTGTACCAAATTACATATTCTCCCTTTCACATGAGAGTATCATAAATTTGGCAACAACTGCCCAAAAATATTATTATACATCCAATAAAACGCAGATATTATTTTGAAATATGATTATCCACTACAAGAAAGCAGACCATTTTACTGAATTAACTGATTCAAGCTGAGTTGGGACTTGTGTAAGATGAGCTTAGAACATCATTTTATACCAGAAGAAAGTGTTAAAAAATTTTTGACAGTATATGATAGAGTTTGGATGTGTTGTTTTTCCAAAACTCATACAGAAATTTGATCCCCAATTTGGCAGTGTTGGAAACTGATTGAGTCATGGGGGTGGATCCTTCATGAATGGATTAATGCTCTCCCTGGGGGAGGGGGGATTAATGAGTGAGTTCTCACTCTACTAGTTCCCACGAGAGCTGGTTGTTTAAAAGACCCTGGCACCTCTCCTCTCTCTCTCTTGCTTCCTCTTGCCATCTGATCTAATTGTACCCACTGGCTGCCTGCTGCTTTCTGCCATGAGTAGAAGCAGCCTGAGGCCTGTGCCAGATGCAGCTGTCCCAGAATCGTAAACCAAATAAACCTCTGTTCTTCATAAATTACCCAGTATCAGGTATTTGTTATAACAACACAAAAAGGACTCATACAGTATATTAAAAGGGCACAGGAATCATCCCGAATGATCCCAATCTAGGAGATTTAAGTATTAGCATAAAAATAAAGGCAGTAATAGTTATAACCAATTGAATAAAAATATGCATAAGTTCAAATTGATAGATTAGATAAATAGCTAGGTAGAGCCCATTCTCACAGCAAAGCCAACTAGTAAATATAAAAGGAATGATGAAGATAGAACAATACATTTCACAACTATCACTACTAATACAGTTCTTATATTTGAATCAGGTAAGATAATCAATGGATGCTATAATGAGTGGCTGAAAGTTAAAAAAAAATAAGATATTTCTGTAGCAGGTTTTTTTTTTTTTTTTTGTCTTTTGTCTTTTTTCCGTGTCCGGCAACGGATCGCAACCCTCAGTGTTGCCCCCGTACCGGACCGGGGACCGGCAACGGGATCGCAAGCCTCGGTGTTGCTCCCGCGCCTCGCTCAGCCAGTGAGCGGTTCCTGCCAATATGTAAAATCTGAGAAAACTAAGGAAGACCACTAAAAAATCAATATTGAGTAGCATTCAACAAGACAACTGGTCTGAAATCTTCAAAAACATCAATGTCCAGGCAGCCAGAAAAATGCTGGGTAACGATCCCAGATAAGAGTAGATTAAATAGACTATGTGATCTTGGCTTGCATCTTCGACATGAGGGACAGAAAATACTATATTTAGAGAAGAGTATGATGTCAATATTATATTTCCTGATTTTGCTAATGGTACTCTGGTTAAATTAGTGAATAACTGTATTGTTGGATAAAATTTAAAAGGTAAGAGTAAATTGGTATCATGAATGGAACGTTAGCCCGAAGTAACATTATCCCTAAATTAAATAAGGTATATTAATAAGGAGAAAATAGAAAAATTAGCAAACAAAAAGTATTAATATTGTTGAATCTGGATGAAGTGTATTTAGAAGCACTGTTTATAATACTTGATACTTATCAGAAAATTTGAATTACTTCACAATAAAATGTTATAAACAGGCAGAGAAACATGAAAAAAAAGGTCAAGCAGAAACAAGTATTAAAGTTTCCTTTCAACTCACTTGGAGATAAATAGCTCCACATAATTTTAATTCTCCAACTCTGACCATTTCATCACACTTTGGACCTTTCCACATTGTCATTAAGGAATGGGGGGCAACCAGTCATGGATCACAGAGCTCATCCTCTTGGGATTCCAGCTCAGTGCAGAGATGGAGGTGCTCCTCTTCTGGGTCTTCTCCCTGTTGTACGTCTTCAGCCTGATGGCAAATGGCATGATCTTGGGACTCATCTACCTGGACCCCAGACTGCACACCCCCATGTACTTCTTCCTTTCACACCTGGCCATAATTGACATTTCCTATGCTTCCAGCAATTTGCTCAACATGCTTGACAACCTAGTGAAACACAAAAAAAACATCTCTTTTGTCTCATGCATTATACAAATGGCTTTGTTTTTGACTTTTGCTGCTGCAGAATGCATGATTTTAGTGGTGATGTCCTATGACAGGTTTGTAGCAATCTGCCATCCTCTTCAGTACACTGTCATCATGAGCTGGAGAGTGTGCACGGTCCTGGCTGTCACTTCCTGGGCATGTGGATTTTTCTTGGCCCTAATAAATCTAATTCTCCTTCTAAGGCTGCCCTTCTGTGGACCTCAGGAAGTGAACCACATCTTCTGTGAAATCCTATCTGTCCTCAAACTGGCTTGTGCTGACACCTGGATCAATGAAATTTTTGTCTTTGCTGGTGGTGTGTTTGTCTTAGTTGGGCCCCTATCCTTGGTGCTAATCTCCTACATGTGCATCCTCTGGGCCATCCTAAAGATCCAGTCAAAGGAGGGCCGCAAGAAAGCCTTTTCCACCTGCTCCTCCCATCTCTGTGTGGTTGGGCTCTACTTTGGTATAGCCATGATGATTTATTTGGTCCCAGACAAGAGTCAGCAACAGGAGCAGCAGAAAATCCTAACCCTGTTTTACAGCCTTTTCAACCCATTGCTGAACCCGCTCATCTACAGTCTGAGGAACAATCAGGTGAAGGGCGCCTTCTACAGAGCACTGCGGAAGATGAGGATTATATGAATGAGGGAACAATTTTTGTTCAGTGGATTTTTTCCCTTACAAGGTGTGGTTTGCTTATGCAATAAAAATGAGAAAAAATTCCCAAGAAGAGGCTTTATTTAAGAATAAGGATTATCTAAATTCTAGCCCTGAAAATGGGAATACATCTTATGGATCTGAAAATCCTTTTAGATTGAGTAGCCATGTTAGTATATGGGATAGCTAAATTAGAATATTTATTTTATTATTTAAAATAATGTCTTTTTTAAAAGAATTAGAAATATGAGGATATGGAGGTAAAATGATTGTTTTAAATGTCAGAAATTTATATCAACACATTACTCTGGCTGATCAATTTGAATCTATTTGACTCCTATTGTCACATGGTGTTAGCTGAAAATGGTAGATTAAAAGTGATATTAAGAGTAAACTTCCCAAAGAAACCAGAACTTTCACAGATAGTAATGCAGAAGGATGTATTTATACCTCAGTGATTGTGGGGACAATGAACTAGCTGTCTGGAAACTCTAAATTTCCCTTTAGAATGATTCAGGAGTGAAGCAGAAAAAGTTGTGGAAAGCTTCACTCTACATAGAATACACAAGGGTACTTCAAAAGATCATAAAAAAATACTATTAAAAGATAATATGAATCTTTCCGTGAACTTTTTGAAGTGCGATTGTATGTATAAACAATTTTAGAATATATTTCAAAGTGTAGAGTATGATCAAGTGAATAAACCTCATTTGAAAATGCTTATATGGCCCTTCTGACAAGAGTTTTAAGCATTGCTCTAATTTTACATTTATTTGTGGGTTATGATCATTGCCACTATGGCAAGATTGGGCCACCTGTAGAGGTTTTGGGGTAAATTTTCCTATCAATATTTTTAATATTTGGATTAATTTATTTTAAGATGGTTTGGGATGACACCAACAGGTATGAGAGAGCCTTGATATAACCAACCTTTTATTATAGCAAAAAAGTTCTCTGGATATGTGAACCAAGATTGAACAACATCTATTATGCTAATGACGGTAAGATCATTACAGGTTGGTTTTCTATAATCACCAGCTAAAAATGTTTCTTTCTTTTTGGAAGTTTTTTTTGTTATGGACTTTAATCTTAAAAACCAATATTTGATTTGGTGTTCAAATATCTCAAATAAGTGACTAATTAAAATTAGTAGACTTTATTTTTAGTGAAGTTTGGGTTCACAGAAAAATTGTGTGCTCAATATAGAGTGTTACATACACCCTCTCACCCCTCCCCAAAGTATCCCCTATTATTAATATCTTGCATTATCTGATGAGCCAATATTGGTACATTAGTATTAATTAATTAGAGTTCACTGTTTGTGTTGTACATTACACAAGTTTTAAGAAAGGTATAATGACATGTACCCACCATTACAGTATCACACAGAATAGTTTCACTGACTTACAAGTCCCCCATATTCTGTCTATTAATCTTTTCCTCCCTCCTCCAAAACCCTTTGAAACCACTGATTTTTAAAATATATCTATAGTTTTGCCTTCTCCAAAATGTCCTATAGTTGAGATCATACAATAGCCTTTTCAGAACAACTCCTTTTACACAGCAACATGCCATGTAAAGCAAGGTTTTCCATATGTTTTTGTGGCTTGATAACTCACTTTTTATCACTGAATAATCTATTATCCGCATGCACAGAGTTTGTTTAGGCATTCACCTACTGAAGGACATCTTGGTTGCTTCTGAGATTTGACCGTTATTAATAAAAGTGATATAAACATTTGTGTACAGGTTTTTGTGTTAACATAAATTTTCAACTCATTTGGGTGGATACCAAGAAAAGTGATATGCTGGACTGCATGGCAAGCGTACATTTAGTTTTGTGAGAAACTGCCAAACTGTCTTCCAAGGTGGCTGCACCATTTGTATTTCCACCAGCAATAGATGAGAGTTCCTGTTGCTCCACATCCTTATCAGCATTTTGGTTTATAGTTAAGTCCTTAATACATTTTGAGTTATTTTGGTATATGGCGAGAAGGATGAGTCTAGTTTCATTCTTCTACAAATGGATGTACAGTTTTCCCAGCACCATTTATTGAAGAGTCAATCTTTTCCCCAATACATGTTCTTGGTGCCTCTGTTGAAAAACAGTTGGCAGTAAGTACGTGGTTGATTTCTGTGTTCTCCATTCTGTGCCATTGGCCCGAGTGTCTGTTTTTATGCCAGTACCATGCAAATCACTGTTGAAAGAAATTAAAGAAGACACAAAAAGGTGGAAAGACATTCCATGCTCTTGGATTGGAAGAATTAACATTGTGAAAATGTTCATACTACCCAGAGATATACAGATTCCATGCAGTCCCCATGAAAATACCAATGTTATTCTTCACAGAAATAGGAAAAACAAAAAACAAAAAAAAAAGATCCTAATATTTATATGGAACAAGAAAAGACCGTGAATTGCCAAAGCAATCCTGAGCATAAAAAAATAAACAAAACCAGAGACATAACACAACCTGACTTCAAATTATACTACAAAGCTATAGCAATTATTCTCTTAACTGTCTTTCACAGAACAAATGTTTTTAGTTTTAATAAAGTCCAACTTGTCCTTTTCTCTTAGCGTGAATAATGCTTTAGTCTAAATATTTATCACCAGTCACAAGATCACCTAGATTTTCTTCCGTTTTCCTCTAGGAGTTTTATAATTTTGCATTTTACATTTAAGTCTTTCATCCATTGGAGTTAATTTTGTGAGAGGTGTAATGTCTCTATCTAGGTTCTTTGTTGTTGTTGTCGTTGTTGTTGTTGTTTGCATGCACACATGCAGTTATTCCAGAATCATTTGCTGAAAATATTATCCTTTCTACATTGAATTGCTTTTGCTTCTTTGTCTAAGATCATTTGACTGTACTACTGTGGGACTCCTTGGGGGCTCTCTGTTCTGTTCTCTTGATCTATTTATGTATTCTTTGGCTAATACCACACTGCCTTAATTACTACAGCTTTATAAAAAGGCTTAAAGTTGGGTAGTTTCAGTTATACATCTTCTTCTCCTTTGATTTTGTGTGGCTATTCTGGGTCTTTTGTCTTTCCATAGAAACTATAGAATCAGTTTATCAATATCCACAAATAACTTGCTGAAATTTGATTGGGATTGCACTGAATCTATAGGTAAATTTGAAAATAAGTGACATCTTGAAAATAGTGAGTCTTTGTACATATAATTTCTCATCATTTAAATCTTACTTGATTTCTTTCTTTAGAGTATTTTATTTCTCCTTATATTTTGTTAGATGTATACCTAAGTACCTAATTTTTTTAGTACCAACATAAATGGTATTGTTTTTAATTTTAAATTTTAATTGTTAATTGCTGGTACATAAGAAAGCAATTGACGATTGTATGTTAACCTTGTATCCTGAAACCTTGTTATACTTTCTCATTAGTTCCAGGAGGTTTTTATGCTGTTTTTCTTGATTCTTTGGGATCTTCTACATGGACCATCATGTCATCTGCAAACAGAGAGAATTTTATTTCTTTCCCCCCAATCTGTATAGTTTTATTTTATTTTTTATTTTTGTCTTATTTTATTAGCAAGAACTTACCATACAATATTGAATAGGGGCAATGAAAAGGGATACATGTGCCATGCTCCTTATCTTAGTGGAAAACATCTAGTTTCTCACTATTAAGTATGTTAGCTGTAGGTATTTTGTACGTATTCTTCATGAAGTTAAGGGAGTTCTCTTCTCTTCTTACTTTGCTGAGAGCTAATTTTTTTTTCTTATCATGAATGGGTATCGGAATTTGTCAAATCTTTTCTCTATATCTATTGATATGATCATAAACTTTTCTTCTTTAGACTGTTGGTGTGATGATTACATTAACTGATTTTTTAATGTTGACCCAACCTTGCATAACAGAATAAATCCCACTTGTTCAACTTTTGTATGTATTATATAATTTAATTTGGTAATATTTTCTTGAAGATTTTTGCACAAATATTTCTGAGTGGTACTGCTATGTAGCCTATCCTACTTATAATATCTTTGTATGGTTTTGGTATTATGGTAATACTGGACTCCTAGATTGAGTTGGGGAGTATTCATTCTGCTTCTATTTTTTGTAAAGGATTGTATAGAATTGGAATAATTTCTTTCTTAAATGTTTAGTAGAATTCACCAGTAAACCCATCTGGGTATGGTGCTTTTTGTTTTGGAATGTTTTAAATTATTGCGTCCATTTCTTTAATATAGATAGGCCTATTCAGTTTATCTGTTTCACACTGTGTGAGTTTTGGTAGATTGTGTCATTTAAGGAATAGCTCTATGTCATCTAGTTTATTAGATTTGTGGGCATAGAGTTATTCAAAATATTCCTTTATTATCCTGTTAATGTCCATGAGATTAGTAATTATAGACTCTCCTTCAATTCTAGTCTTATTAATTTATGTCTTCATTCTTTTTTTCTTTGTTAACATGTCTAAAGTTGCATCAATTTTATTGATCTTTTCAAAGAATCAACTTTTCGTTTTATTGATTTCCTCTCTTGGGTTTCATTTTCAATTTCATTGATTTCTGCTATAATTTTTACTATTTATTTTCTTCTTCCTAGTTTGAATTAATTTGCTCTTCTTTTTTGGTTTCCCAAGATGGAGACTTATGTGGAAGCTTTGATTATTAACTTCATAATCTTTCTTCTACTCTAATTTTATTGCATCCCACAAATTTTTATATAAGTTATATTTTCATTTCACTTACTTGAAAATATTGTAAATATCTCTTGAGATTTTTTAACCTGTGTTTTTTTTACAAGTATGTTGTTTAATTTCCAAGTATTTGTGACTTTCCAGTTGTCTTTCTATTATTCATATCTAGTTTAAATCCACTGTGGTAATGAAAGCAAACTTTGTACGATTTCTATCCTTTTAAATTTTGGTAATTAGAGTTTTTCGGCCCAGAATGTGGTTTATCTTGATGAATGTTCTATGTGAGCTTAAGAATGTATATTCTGCTATTCTGGATAAAGTCGTGCATACATATCGATTAGATCCAGTTGATTCGTGGTGCTGTTCAGTTCAACAATATGCCTACTGATTTTCTACCTGCTGGATCTGTACATTACTAATAAGGGGTGGATCTATATAGTTCCCTTTACAGTTCTGCAAGTTTTCATCTCAGGTATTTTGGCATTCTTTGTTAGGTGTGTGTACAATAAAAATTATGTTTTCTTTGAGAACTGATCATTTTATCTTTATGTAATAAAGATAATTTATCCCTGATAATTTTCCTTGCACTGAAATTTGTTCTGTTTGAAATTAATGTAGCTACTTCAGCTTTATTTTGGTCACTCTTACCATGGTACATCTTTCTTTATCCCTTTACTTTTAATCTATCTGTCTTTATAATTAGAGTGGGTTTCTTGGAGACACCACATTATTAAGTCTTATTTTTTTATCGACTCAACAGTCTTTGAATTTTAATTGGTATATTTAGTCCATTAAAGTTTAAAGTTATTGAAATACTTGGGTTAATAGCTACCAAATTTGTCACTGTTTTCTATTCATTGGCCCTGTTCATTGTTTGTCTTCCATTCTTTTTCTACCTTCTCTGGTTTTAATTGAGTATTTTATACGATTCTGTTTTCTCTCTTCAATTAACATATTAATTTTATTCCTTTTTTTCTTTCTCCTTTTCTTAGTGATTGTTTTACAGTTTGCAATATACATTTAAAACTTTCCTAAGGCCACATACAAATAACTATACCCTTTCACAGGTAGTGCACGTAACCTATGAGAGTATTCCAAACTTTCCCCTTCTGTGCCTATAACATCGCTGTCATTTATATTACTTATCCATAAGCTCTAATCCCCTAATATACTGTTGCTATTATTTTTGACAAACTATTATCTGTTAGGTTTACTAAGAATATAAAAAATAAGAGATTTTATTTCACCTTTATTTATTCCTTTTCTAGCTCTTTTCCTTTTTGTTGATCTGAGTTTCAGACCTATATCATTTTCTATTTTTCTGAGTAATCTCTTTAACACGTTTTGAAAAGCAGGCCCACTAGCCACAAGTTACCTTGATTTTTGTTTGTCTAAGAGTCTTTATATCTGTTTTCCTTTGAGTCTTTATATCTCTTTTCCTTTGATGGATAACTATTCTAGACACCAAATTTAAGGTGGGTGGGGATCTTTTTTCTCAAAACTTTAATATTTTACTACACTCTTTTTTTGCTTGCATGAAGAGAAGGCTGATGTAATTCCTATCTTTGCTTCTCTATAGGTAAGATGTCCCTTCCTGTTTTGTCATCTTTCCAGAATATCTCTGTCTATTATATTCTGCAGTGTGAATATGACATGCCAAAGTGTAGGGGGTTTTTTGGTATTTATCCTGCTTGATGTTCTCTGAGCTTCCCAGATATGGTGTTTGGTTTCTATTATTAATTTTGAAAAATTCTCCATCATTATTGTTTCAAATATTCCTTCTCTTCCTTTTTTTCTTTCTTTTCCTTCTAAAATTTCCTTTCCGTTATGTTCAACTTTTGTAATTGTCTCTCACATTTTTTGGTTATTCTATTCTATCTTTTCTATTCTTGTTTGTTTGTTTTTTGTGTTTCATTTTTGAATGTTTTTATTTACATTTCTTTAAACTCACTGATTATTTCCTAAACTATGTCCAGTTTATTGATGAGCCCATCAAAAGCCTTTTTATTTGCTATTACAGTGCTTTTGATTTCTAGCATTCCCTTTTGATTCCTTCTTAAAGTTTCCCTCTCTCTGCCTACATTACCCATCTGTTCTTACATGTTGTCTAATTTTTCCATTAGAGCCCTTAGCACTTTAATTATAGATTAATTAATTCCAGGTCTGCTAATGAAGTCTGTGTCATACATGAGTCTGGTTTTGGTGCTGCCCCTGTCTTTTCAAACTGTGTTTTAGAGTTTTGGTATACCTTGTAATTTTTTTTTGAAAACACACAGGATGCACTAGAACAAAGGAACTGAGACTTTGTGGTTATTTGTCTAGGAGTTGGGCTATTAATTCTACTCTATTACTGTGGCTGTAGGTGTCAGAATCTAAAAAGTCCTCTGTTTTTGCTTTTTCTCCCCATTATCTTTGGGTTTCCCTAGAGACTTCTTTCTAAGCAAGGTCTGGGATATGCAGTTCTTTTGAATCTATTCCCTTGTTATTGTAGAGAAGAGATGCTGGCATGACAGTAAAATGAGGGGGGTGAGGGAGGCATTCTATATTAATATAATAAGTCCCAGCGTTTTAGTGAGGCTGTGCCCCTGGGCTGTTGCCTTCATGAATACTTCTAAGTTTTGTTTTGTATTTCTCCCCTTAGGGGAGGCAGAAAGACTAAAGGGAGTTGGAGCTGTGTATTTCTTTCCCCCAATGTGGAAGACTAGAGAAAATTATAGTCAGGTATCTCTCTTCTTCCACACAGAAGGTTAGAGGACAGGGCTGGGTATTTATCTTTTTTTTTTTTTTTTTTTTTT
>NW_007735477.1:75009-77693 GCF_000696425.1 Galeopterus variegatus | reverse complement strand
ATTTCCCCACAAAGACATGGAAATCCAGAAAACAAAATAAGGATTTAGAGCAGTGAGACAATGTCCTCATAATCTGTTGAAGTGGTCTGGCTGTCTTGTCACCCAGGAGATGATGATATTTGCCGTTTAGAAGGGGTCATACATGGCATTATGTTTGCCCTGTTCTTCTTCATGTCCATCACTTCCTGCACTTCCCTATGCCACCTTCTGCATTGTACAGCGTCATTCCGGTGATAGTGATTATTGTGATGTTGGTGGTATAAAGGAGAAATTGATTTTTAAAACAGGATATTAAGCACTGCCAGTGTAAAATTTTAAATAGAAACTTAAAAATATATATTGGTTGTTTCTCATCTCTCTCTTACATGCTGGGTAGGGTATGTTTCCCTTGAATCTTCTTTTGTCTAAAGACGGCGTAAATTTGCTTGCACATAGATCCCTCCTCCACATCTTTCTTTTCATCCTCAAATATTCTTTCTTGTCTGGAGAGAAGCACAGATCCCCAAAGCCTTGGCTTGCTGCAGCTGCTATAGAGAAAGCCTGCATGGAGTTCAAGTTTGCCTTTTTTTGCGGGGAGAAGGAGTGGGGAAGCTCTGCCCAAACTAATTGCCAGGTAGGGGACTTATACCTATTCTCCACTGGCTCTATCTGAATTTTCTTGGGTACTAGCAGGGCCTTCTCTTCAGAGCTGTGGTTGCCCTGGTTTTATAAGTTTCCGCAAATTCAGCTCTCAGAAGGTTGTTACCTCCTTGATGCTCACCTGTGATTATGGCCTGCAGCCATGGCCACAGTTCTCAGCTGACCTGACAGCAGTTCACCCTAATTGTGGGCAAAGATCTCAGCGTGATGTATGTAGGGAACAACCTAATGGGTTCAACCCAATCAGACAGCCCAAGGCTCAAACACTGGCTGTATCTCTGTGACTTTGAACAAGGTCCTCACTCTCTTAGCACTTTGGTTTCCCTGCTTGTAAAATAGCAATAATAATACCTGCTTTGCTAAATTGTCATGGAGTTAAGTAAGATGAGGTGTGTAAAGTGTCTTGGAAGGAAGAGGTGTTCTATAAACAGTTGTTGGGAAAATAGAATAATTTAATAAGGCCCCCTCACCTGCCCATCCAGTTGGGGGTGGTGTGGCACATTCTTTGTAAATAAGGTGTGTGTGGGTGGAGTTAGTGTGCATGCAGGGCACTGCAACTTGGCTGGCAAGTGCCTCAGGGGGCCACCATGGATAGCCATGCTCTCTAGCCTATGGCTTCCAAGGATCTATTTGCCGGTTACCTAGCTCATAGACCTGCTTGTGAGGGATTTGGTGACCTGGCCTGGCATGTGAAGGGTTTGTGACCCAGTCTGTGAACAGGCTCGATGGGTGTGTGAGCTCCAGACCTAGCCCTAGCTCAACAATTGGTGTAGTTGCCAGGATTCTGAGCAGGTACAGGAGCTGAAAACCCTTGGAAGAAGGAGTAAATATGGCTACTTTTGAACATGCTCTGCCCTATGGCCACCTTCATGTTGACTGGGATCTGGTTGCTGCACACTGTACTGCAAGGCAGCATAGACCAGGTACTACAATGGAAAACCCCTTGGAAGAGAGAGGAAATGTGGCTGTCCTTGAGCATGTGGTGCCCAGTGGCCACTTTTCTGCTGACCAGAGCCTGGCCACTGCTCACAATGCTGCAAACTGATCGAGATTTGTGGCAGAAAGCAGAGTTGTTAGAAGCATGGATAAATGTCCTGGAGGATGACATGCAGTGACTGGCTACTCCTGCTTCTCACACCAGGGAAGATGACCAACCCAGTGGTGAGTTGGGGGAAACAGTGCATCTCCAGGCATAACCTGTTGTGCATGGGAAATTGAGACATGAGCAGCCTATGGGACTGGATGGACAACCAGTGAGTGATCCACAGGTAACCCAGTTTACTACCTGTGTCCTGTATACCCAGGTTGAAATGGTTGACCTGTAGAGACAGTTCAGGCAGAAACATGGGGAACCCCTGGCTACTTGGCTGTTGCAGTTATGGGACCTAGAGGTGGATAGTGTGATGTGCTCTGGTGAGGAGATGGAGAAGTTGGCCTCCATCACCATACACCCAGCCCTGAGGCAGCAGCTGCTAAATAGCTGCAGATATGCACAAGGGCAAGGTAATCATTCCTTGATGGACTGGGTGAGTGCAGCTGCCTGAACCATGTGGGCAAATGCTGAAGTGGGCAAATGCTGGAGAACTTCCCGAGATTGTTAGTAACTGGCCCCATACTGTGGTAATCCTATACATGAGGTAACAACCATGGGAGCCAGCTTGGGTGAAGTAGAGGAGAAAAGACAAGCAAAAGGGGTCCAAAAGGTGGCTAAGGCCAAACCCCCAAGAAATGCTCAGGATTTTATCCCAAAGGGACCAGGCAAGACTAACCGTAAGCAGATGTGGCTTGACTTGTTTGCAGCAGGAGATGATAAAAAGAAAATTGACAGGCAGCCAAACACAGATCTGTTTGCCTTGTGGCAGCAATTGTACCCTGAACAGTGTTTTACTAAACATCCGGAAACAGGTAGCAAGGTATCCTCAGTGGATTTAAAATACTTTTTGGTTGTTCCTAAGGAGGCAGATGAACTGTTCCATTTCGACTAGGGAGCAGGCCAAGGTACTCATCTTTTGGGGACAGTCGAGGACTGGAGGCCTCACATTGAA